>NW_003163251.1:0-2086 GCF_000004985.1 Naegleria gruberi | reverse complement strand
AAATGTTTGGGACGTGAATCTACTCATTAGATTGAATAGGTATTGCTAATAAAGGAACATTTCATTGATTTATTGATTATAACGGTCAAATTGAGTTGAATGGAAGTGAATCACATGTTGATTCATCGTGGTTGGGTAGTTTCGCCACGTAGTGGTGCAACTACCAACCTTTGTAGATTGAATCAGGTTGATTTGCATGCAATATGAATAAGTAACATTATCAAGAGTGATTATTCACCAATTCAATGATCAATATTCAATAATCGGTTTGATTTCAATCAATAGCTTGATCATCAAGCTTTGAATTAATATTCCAGTAATTAACGGCAGTCTATTTTTAAATTTAATCAAAGACCATATATAGTATCTTGACTTTTATGATCTGGAAACTATCTAGATGTGTTCTATATTGAATAATCTATTTGAAAATGAGATGAATTAACTCTTCATTCAGTTTATTGATATTACTATATATATGGTATTATTTCTTACAGAGTCTTCCACAGAACTCACTCTTGAAATATTAATTGTACTAGAGCGTGTGAGAAACATAATGGTGGTGAAACTGATCAGTAACTTGTTGAAATGACTGAGATGGAATGTAAACTATGGTCTATTTGTCATGTTATTGTGACTAGACAATGTCAATTCCGCTAAATTATTTCATACTGTATTGACATCATCAGATACACTTCTATACATCATATATATCATATAGAACTAGTTTCAACATTTGACATTCTGAGATGACTCTGCTGGATACCATCTCTACAAATACAACAAGATGAAAAGTGTCAATATTTGTTTTCACATACATGTTACTATGGAGAGTCATCATTATATCATCTAGATAGGTAATATTTCAATTTATAGTGGAATTGACAGTCTACATATGGAGATGGGTACACTAAGGTTGAAGAAGTGTCACCTTCACTGATTACTGACATGAATATAATAATTGAATATATGATTCTTGTATAAGCATTTCACTATTCAATGAGTATAGTATCATAGTAAAATTTAATTTTCGAAATAAGATTGTTCCCTTTTGATTCCCTTAGATGTTCCTTAATTGTTGAAGATATTGAGCCATCAATATGACACTTTCACAAATTGTTCTCCTCATCAAGGAGAGTGTATTCATATTTGATACTTGTATGATATTTTGTAAATTGAATGAGATGGAGTATATTCTACATGTTGAAATGTGACAATTTGACAGATTGTTATTATTATCATATTGAATTCAATTCTAATAGACTAAAATTGATACCATATGTATAATAGTGTGTTTAAATGTATCTGGTAAAGTTACATGATGATTGGACTTACGTTCACTGATATGGAGTGTACACTTGGATAAAAGCACTATTGACATTGAACATTAACTGACTCACTATTTGAAAGTAATACGAATTGTTTCCAAACTATATACAGTGTATTTAACTGATGTATACTCTATGTGGTATCAATTCTAGATTGATTGTATGTATAATGAGCGATTTGGAGCATAATCTTTGATTTCATGTCAAAGTTCTATAGTATAGTGATAGAGTTGACATCTCGACATCTACTGAACCAATATTTATGAAATTGATACCATATGCTAATTGGAGTGTATATATACCATGATATCAATTTCAGTGAAAATGGAGTTGTTTCTGTATCTTTCAGATTTCCATTCTCATGAAATATCTCCATGTACTATCTACAGAATGCATTTCTTGAAATGAAATTATATAATTTGATGAAATTCCACTTTATTTGAGATGTGGAACATGATATTATCATTTATTTTGAGATTGGTAACTTTCCCTATATTGTCATCCTTAATTGTCTTAATTGACTAAAAGATGTCAAGGAGAGATTTCAAATCATAAAATAAATTATATTTTCGATTTACTATCGATTTCCAATCGATTGATATGTATATTATTTTGTTGATTGAGGATTTGGTTCTCTATATTCAAGATTTCCTCCTGATGGGTTTGGTTAGGATTCAGAGTTGATTTATTTGGGTTATTTAAGAGATTACTTAGTGAAGATTCATATCATTGATTATATTTCTTATCATCTATTAATGAGT
>NW_003163252.1:215099-216243 GCF_000004985.1 Naegleria gruberi | reverse complement strand
ACTCAAACCCAAACCCAAACCCAAACCCAAACCCAAACCCAAACCCAAACCCAAACCCAAACCCAAACCCAAACCCAAACCCAAACCCAAACCCAAACCCAAACCCAAACCCAAACCCAAACCCAAACCCAAACCCAAACCCAAACCCAAACCCAAACCCAAACCCAAACCCAAACCCAAACCCAAACCCAAACCCAAACCCAAACCCAAACCCAAACCCAAACCCAAACCCAAACCCAAACCCAAACCCAAACCCAAACCCAAACCCAAACCCAAACCCAAACCCAAACCCAAACCCAAACCCAAACCCAAACCCAAACCCAAACCCAAACCCAAACCCAAACCCAAACCCAAACCCAAACCCAAACCCAAACCCAAAACCCAAACCCAACCTAAAATTGGCAAACAGCATTCAATTTATTCAAATATTGATGTAGACAGGTAAAAATGTCAATAATGTCATTTTTTTTACCTTACTGAAAAATGACCTGTTTTTGAAAAGCTCCCATTCAATGAGTTCAGTGAATTAGAACTGAATTTCTGTACGATAATGTAGTAATTGAAGTCTATTACGATATCTGAAAAATTCAATATCCCAATATTTAAACAACAAATCTGGGTAATGTAATTAGCCCGCAGTCTCCCAAACCCAAACCCAACTCCATCTCATCCAATTCAATATATTTATAACAAATATCATATATGAATAGAATCCTGAATCGAATACTCTTGATGCGTAGAACAATCTGAGAAAGTATCATACTCATGACTCAATTCCTCTTGATCATTGTTGTACTTTTCATTCATGCGTAGATAAAAATAACGTACATTCAAAAATACTCTCAAAAATTCTACGCATCAATATGAATGACAACCAAATTGATTGAATATAAGTCCGTCCGCAAAGTGACGCAAACTAACGGAATATCGAAATCGTTACTACTTTCGAATAGCTTGAAAACACACGTTTCCAAACCCAACCCATTAAACAATTAGAATATCAATGAAAACATTTCTAATTCATTTCAAATCAATATATCACCTTATAAATCATGTTAATAACAATGTATATCAATTTCAAATACTTTGGTATCATTTCAGGATATTTGCTGTTCAACTTGTCAACTGACCTATACTAACATTG
>NW_003163252.1:166664-212815 GCF_000004985.1 Naegleria gruberi | reverse complement strand
TGAAAGATGCCAAAACCATTGGGAGAAATAAGGTGTGTAAATTGTGGTCTTTTCTCTGGTCATGAGAGTATGGACATAGAAACAGTCACACAATAATTCACGAAATACAGAGTAGGCATTCTCAATAGATTGAGGATAGGTTGGATTAAAGGAGAGGAACTCTTTGGCAACTCCTGCCTTTTCCAACATATCAATTACTGAATTACAATTGTTCACTCCATCTTGACATGGAAATAAAAATTTGATAAGGTAATCAGTGAGGAAATGTCTTGGTTTCCAAATGACAATATCTTCACGAGTTTTCTCCTCTGTGTTGTAGGCATTATTATTTTGATTGGTATTAATGGAAATGGAAACTATGAGTGGTTCAGAATTTCTGTACAAGATGTGAATTCCATAACTTGGAACAAAGTTGACTTTCAAATTGGAAATCATTTCTGAAATATTGGAAGTGGCAATTGAGTCTTCTTCCTTTGGTTCATTTGTTCTATTAACTCTAAGTTTGGTTGTTTTTTGGAATGGTTTAACATGAGTACTTCCATTTTTGGTATAAGGATGGTGTGAAAACCACAAACTAAACCAAGCATATTCAATGCAAGTATCAGACAAATTTAATTGATAAAACATCCATCTAAACAATAAACTGCCAAAAATCATTCTTGCATACCACAAGACGAAAGAACCCAACATTCCAATAAGTGAAACAATCATTATTGGATATCCGAATAAACCAACGGACGAATCCGAGCCAACAGCATTGGCCAACTCAGCAACATTTGATAGAAGCATCTTTACTGTGTGTTCTAGGCTACTTTTTTCGCCTGAAAAACAGGCAAAAAATATTTAGGCCAAAAAAAATAGCCTAAAATGTCTAGGCGAAAATAGTAGGGTGCTTATTTGATGGACAAAAGTTCTTGGTGTTGCCTTGTATGTATTAATAACACCGAACAAATACACGTTCCATTATTTTCCACCATTAAGAAAAAATATTTCAGCCCAAACACACATTGGGAACACTTTGGTGATTTTCAGAGTGATTTCACCCCATGAATCCACCAAACTTTCACATCATCATCTCAACATCATCCTAATAGTATTACTGGTAGTAGTTTTTATTATTGGATTGTGATTATAAATTTGGAATTTAATTTTCACTTGGGAAAAATTCAAGTTGGTAAACCATCATCGGAACAACTTCCAACCATCATCATTGTTATTTATCATCATTATAATAGTAATATTTGTGGAAATAAATCTGATAATAGTAATATTTTAGTGAAATTCAATATTTTCACTAAAATCATCATCACTGCCAGATTCATATGGTAATTTGGAAAACTTTCAATCTAGTATTGTTCAGCATGGTCGATTCCATCAGGTAAAATCACTTCCGAACATTTTCCTATTGGTTATCATCATGATAGGTTCATGTATATTTTCAACATGTACATGGACCATAACTCAACATGTACTTCACCAACTTGGAAAATGTCTTTCATAACTACTATTCAAATACATAATAAACAATATATTTATTATCAGTTTTTCATCATTTTGTTGTTTTACCAACTTCGGAATATTCATGCTTACAAATCATGATTCATGCCAAAAGTATATAGCCAAACTTCTTGAAACATTAATAAACTGTTATTAGTATTATTGTAGATGGTACCATATCAAATATTTCGTTTTATTTCGATGAGATCATAAAGATCTTAAATTTCTCTCAAAACATGCAAGTTCTCAGCCTAACCAGATGTTCACCAAGTCAAAACATCAAAATAATAAATTTCATTGTACTTTTGTATCACACATTAATTTATTGTGTAAAATTCATTGAATTGGAGATTTTAATTTTTTAAAAACTAATCTGTGATTATTTACCAATTAAATATACTTCTTTAATACTTGATAATTCATAAAATCCTAGTAGATATTGAATAGGTTCATAAAACAAGATATTACACATAATGGCTCTAAATTCATGCTAATATAGCTTGTTTAATGAGACTTATCATTTTAATGATAATTCCTACCTTAACAGATAAGTTTTGTCTAATTGGATTCTATTTGTGCAAGGTCTAATTCCATCCCTAATATAGCAGACTTTTAGGGATGGATATTTTTAATGGAATCTATCCTAGAAGTATTTTTCGCCTGGAAGGTTCATACCAACGAATTTAACTGCCTGGGTCTTCATGCGAGTTTTTATCGCCTATAACACAGTCCCTGAGCTTTAATACCCATTAGTATAATTACTTGTTCTCAATCTTGTTTTTATTAATTTGCAATATAACATTTTAATTGTTTTTTGGCGGGAACTCATTCATGTTGAATACAGATGTACTACATGTACAAAAACAAGATATTGTGAAAAACAATAGAAATAAAAGTAGTGCACCTTTTATAGTAACAGGATTCATTGCAATAGTAGGATAGATTGCCGTGTTGCACCTCTTTTCTTCTTCTTTCCAGTTCAACTCAAAGTAACAAAAGAACCTTGGGGTTCATTTAACCGTGATTTCTGATTCCATTTTACCAACTGTACCATGTTATCATGATAAACTAAACTCTATAAATACGAGTCCAATAACATGACACAACCCAAAACCAACTTCAAAAAAACAAGTCAACCAACAAATGCCTCCACCACCTCCACCAAGCAATAACAGCATTATTAGTACTTCTCAAGGATTTACTCCACCACCACCTCCTGGAATAAACAGTTCCATTCCAGTGATTGGAGGAGAGGTCAATAAGGTTCACGCAAAAAAGTCAACGAAACAGTACATTAATGTGAGAGAAATTATTGGACCAAAAGATGTTTTCCAAGCATTGAGAATTGCTCCATCAGTTTTTAAGGAATTATTTGGAGTTTCTTATCCAAATAATTCAGAATATTTGGAAGGTCAACAAATTGCTCAAGTTGTCTTTGAAGATTTCGAATTAAATTTGATTTGGGCGAGGGATATGAGTCAAACTGATGATTCGTATGCAGTTCCATATGCCATGACTGATAGTACTCATGCCTTGTGGGAATTGTTGGGAAATAATGGTTTCGAATTGAGAGATTCGAGAAATTATCTCACCTATCAAACTAATAGAGTGAGCAGATTTAATGGAAGAATGTTATGCGAAAGAGTATTCGAAAGAGACCTTTCCAAAATGTAGTTTATTCTTAGATTCCACTTTTAACAATTATAAACTAAACATTTCGAATAATTATTACAATTATTAATTAAAAAAAATGATTCCTCTCTGTTTGTATTGCCACAAGAAGTCGTGTCGATTATTGCAAAAGAACATTTAAATAGAGAAAATAATTTTGATCATCAAAATTCTTGGACAAAATTCTGGTGGTCAATCATCTAGTGAGCAAATGCCAGTTGTCATTATTCCGAAACAAGTTGTTTTTCCGAGAGATTTATTGTTCACAATTGAAAAATCCTAAAGAGAAGCTTTTGAATTCACTCGAAATCCATCATTGCAAATCTATCTGAAAGATCAGAAAGAATGGAAAAATGGAGGAAATTTACAAGCCAAATTCAATCCTGGTCTAATACCTTTAATCTCTCATTCTGTAAATGCTACTGAACTTGCTCGCCTTCACAAAGACAACAAAGACAGCTCCCTTTGTAATTGGATCAGGGTGTTTGAAAATTTATGATTATATAAATATTGGTTGAAACTGATCTAAATCAGAATTGAGTTAATTTCTCTTCAGCAAATACATTATTTAATTAGGCTCAACTCAAAACAAAATCAATATAAATTATTATAACAAATTAATTTTTTGTTGTACAATTTACAATAAAATTACAATAAATTAATGAGTGAACTTTTCAATATTCTCTCGTAACCAAACATCTATTTCGTTAATGGTTATTCCACCAGATTTGTCAGTATCAATTACATCGAAGAAGTATGTTACATGATCTCCACTTGGTATTCCCAATTCAAATTGTTTGAATAAATCTGTTAAGAATTGATCAAATTCATCTCTATCTATTTTACCATCCACATTAGTATCGTACTTTCTGAAAATTGATTGTAAAACTTCAACTTGTTTGGTGGTATTCTTTTCAGCAAGATATGAATCGAGAAGAGTTCTCTTCTTCTTCTTTTTCTTTGATGGAGGAATCAATCCTAACACTGCATCTTTAAACCAATTAGTAAATTCTACAAATGATATTGTACCATTTCCATCCGAATCAATTCCACTCATAAATTTCTTGACATCATCCGGAGTAATCGAAGATGGATCCATTCCCAATACTAGTATGATTATTCATCATCACAATATATTCCACATTTTCCATATATTATCAATTAATATTAATCACATGATGATCAACTATAATTAAATTCATCACAAGTACAAACCCTTCAAAAAATCCATAAAGAATGGAATCAATTCCCTCTTATCAATCGCATTATTTCCGTCCAAATCATAATTTTTAAACACCTGATACAAAATCAACAATTGTTCATCTTCATCCTTTGATTCAATGTATTTGGAGAGCACTTGTGTATTCATTTTTATTGTAAATTTCATCAAATCTTTAGTAATCATGTCTTCATCAATCGTCATCACTGAAAAAAATAGAGGAGCGAAAAAAAGCCTTCACATCATCACTACAGCATCCAATCTCACACAAATGAAATTGATTGGATGAAACTGTGCTCGGACGAACCAATTTTTATCAACACTTAATTTCTCAATACAATCAATTTAAAAAATTAAATCAACATGACTATGGATAATAAGGATAATATTGATGGAACAATAGGAATAGAAAATAACAAGGATACTTACTACTACTGATTTAAATAATAATGCATCATCGGAGGATGTAGTTGGTGGAAAACCTCGTTACGAAGTCACTTGGAATGATATGAACAAGTTCAAATATTATGCCTATGGATTTATAGCATCAACAGCAACACAAGTAGTTTTCTATCCTTTTGATTTAATTAAAACACATCAACAAGTTCACAGAGATGGTCATTTGACTCAATTATCAATTTTAAGAAATCTTGTGAAACAATCATCATTCAGAGCTCTTTATAGAGGTTTTCTAGTGAGTTGGGCTGGAGGTTTAACATCGGAAAATTTGTATATGAGCACTTATGAATTATCAAATCAACAACTAGTGGATCGAATGAATTTAACAACCAGATATCTATTGGCTGGATTTAGTGCTGATGTTGTTGCCAATGTGTTGGTGGTTCCGTTTGAAGTCATTTCACAGAGGAGAATGATTTCACACGACCAATCCGTCACTCACATTGTCAAGGATATCGTACACAAAGAAGGATTTAAAGGACTATTCAGAGGCTATGGAATGACCATGGCAAAGTATGCCCCAGAGAGTGCTGTTTGGTGGACTCAGTATGGCCTCATTAGAAATTTCTATTTTAAACAACTAGGTGAAGAAGAGAAGAAAAACCACCTCTTCAAACATCAGATTTTATCATCGTCATTGGGTGGATTTGCTGCAGGTTTATCATGTGCAGTTTTATTCAATCCTATGGATGTTATTAAAACTAGGCTCCAGACAGACGGAGAGAAAACATCAGTTTGGAAATTGATACGTGACTTGAGGAAACAAGAGGGATGGAAAGGTTTCACTAAGGGAATTCTTCCAAATACTATTTTCATGTCTAGTACTTCAGCTCTTTCCATTACAGTATACGAGCTCATTAAGATCATGTCACAAGAATAAACTGATTTCTTTTGGATAATTTTATTTTAAAAATCAGTAACTCCCAAATCCAATAACATGTTCCTAACAGCTACCAATTGTTCTCCTTCTTTGGTTGCATACTTTTCATTGGTATAACCCCACCAATCCATACATCCGTTAGGGTTGACTTTGGCAAGAGTAGTTACTTGTGGGAAGAGAATGATTAAATTATTGAGCTCTGCATGTTGTAAATAGCCAGCATTTTTAGCATAAACATCACCAATAGAACTTCTTCCTTGTAGGCAACCATGGAAAACGACGTGAATTCTACATTGAGTAGTTCTGCAGGCTTTTGGAATGTAAATGTATCCATATTCATCGAATGAACTAGCTAAATATTTATCCTTTTGTGGAAACATGTAAAAGTTCTCCTCAACATGTGGAATTGAAGTTCCATTATATTCCTTTAAAAGTGTGCTGAATACCTCTGATGCTGCATCATAATCACAATTATTAATGAAAGGTGACTAGCTCAGTAAAAAAATTATTAACATCTCACAATTGAATCAATAATAAAACCTACACCAAAGAAATCACATTTTCCACCATAATTATTGGTAATCATAGCATGAGATGCAATTGAACCAAAATGAGCAACTATTCTAGTAATTCCGAAATATTTCGAATATTGATCTTTCAATTTGTTCATTACAGCCTGAAATACAACATAATCCTTAAGTCCACTAAACAAGTAAACGGATTGACCTTTCAAATTTTCAATTGGATCAATTAACCCTTGTCTTTCAAACTCTTTAACATTGGCTTGAATAGAATCCAAATCAATCATACTTGCCACCTTCATACATCCAGCATTAGCCTTTGCAAAATCATTCTGAGCACAATAATATGGTCCTCCAGCAAATACTCCAGCTCCTCTAACAGTCTTACTGAAAGCAACATGAAATTGTGTAGCCATATAGGCTCCCGATGATAACCCACTCACAGTCAAAGTACCAGGAACGATCGAGAGTTTTGGAAGTGGATACGAGAGCGCATTTGTTTCTCCCAAAGCACCACCGATCATCAAGTTATAACTGCTACATAATACACACAATACAACAAGCGATAGGAGCAATACCTTCATGTTGTTGTGATGGTGATGATAATTTTTTTAATGATGATGAATCTTGAGAAACATGACGGGAGATGTGCTAAATATTTGTTTAGCGCGAAATATTGGGTGGGTTTTGATTTTTTATTTAAAATTAACAAACAAAATAACATTTTATTAAAATGGTTTTCTTTGGAGGGAAAATATTCACACCATCAAATAATAATTTTCATCAAATCGATCAAACAAGGAAAAATTCCGATAATTTATTTTCGTCATAACAAGGAAAAAAATGCACCCGATTGTATTCGAATTTAAATCAGCAATTGATCATTATCCGTTGGTTGGCCATTTGTTTTCTTCTTCTTCATCAAAGCCATCATCATCACCACTAAATAAATTAGATAAGAAAGATGAACAACAAGAGAAAGATTCAAAAAACTTGTCTTTGGGAATGAAAAGAAAAATTAATTATGTAATTATTAATTGTGCTACAGGTATTCATCAGACTTTTTACTTGTCCTTTGCTAAATTTCTTGCTGGTCAATCGGAGAATGTGATTGTATTTACGTATGATTATAGAGGAATGGGAAAATCTAGGAATACTGAAAAACCAATTCAGAAGGATGTTTCATATTTGGATTTTGCTAAAGATTTCTGGGGAATGTTGGAACATGTTAAGGAATATCACTCACAACACGCATCAACGTGTGAGATGGAATTGACAGTCGTAGGTCACTCTATTGGAGCCTACTTGCTTATGACTTGCCCTCCACATTTGGGAAAGCTTGTCAATCGAGCATTCTTGGCCTCAAGCTATCATGCTTACTTTGGTTATAGTAGTCCATTCAGAAATTGGGAATCATTGTGGAATTACATTAATGTTAGATTATTCTTCTATAGTATTCCAATTCTTTCGTATTTGTATAATTATTTCCCTTCAGGAACATTTTGGAAAATAATGGAAGATCTGCCAACTGAAGTAGCAAAACAGTGGAACTATTTTCAACATCAAAAGGAGTATATGGTTCATTGTGGAAATGATTTTCTTTCTCACTGCGTACAAGACCCAAACAAACCAATTGGATTCAATGACCCTGTTGTCCCCGTTGCTATTTCACATGTTAAAATACTGACTTGGTTATTTGATGATGACATTTATGGTAATGAATATTCTATTGAAAAGTTCAATGAGAAATTTTATGGAAAGTGTAAGGAATATCACTACGAGTTATTCAAAACACCTTTACCAGTGACAAAAAGTACAGAAACAAATCCAAGAAAGAGTATTTCAGTCGGTCATGTAGGCCTATTCAAAAAATACGTAAGAGATTCTACATTTTTATGGGAGCAGGTTTATGAATTTATTATTAATGGAACCATTGTCAGGAAAGATACCACTCTGCTTAAATATCCTAATTCTCAAAGAGTTTCCAAACTCTAGTTTTCTCACCAGTTGACTTCCTTAAGGAGTTTTGGGTTATTGAGTAATGTTTTTTTAATCACATCTCTTTGAATTTTTGGAAGCAAGGAAGCATGAAAAACTATAGTTGGATGTACCTTTTCAATCAATTCAGAGACAAACTCCAAATCTTGCCTTAGAGTTGGATCAGCAAACTTGAAGGAGTTTGGATTTTGTTTGCAAGCCTTCCTTACAATATCCTTCTCCATTCTAATACGACGCTCGGCATATTCCAAAGTGAGACCATCAATTTGGACGGCATGTGAAACAACTTGCAAACAACCTTTGTGTAGATGGAACAATTGCAATGTTTTTGGATCTCTTTGTATGCTCCTCATTACAAAACTATCAAGAGCATAATCGTCATCTAGTTCTTCATAGATTGAGCTAATTACTGAATCAGGAAGGTCGTGTTGTGTAATCTTCTTGATAGCATATTCTGTCGATAATTCCTTCCAATTTGCATACAATACAACTAGTGGATTAATTTTGATGAGTTCCAAAACATATTCAATATCTCCTTGAATATTACTAATAGCATACTGAATACATTGCGGAAAGTTAACAATTAATTCTGAAATATAAGTAATATCACTTCTCAATTGTAAGTGAGCATATCTAAATAGTGAAGGATCAAAAGGCAGAATATCATTCTTGAAAAATTCACGATCTTCCTTCAATTTTGAACTGGCAAACATGATTGCCGAATGTGAACTCATGACAGCAGCTTTAACAACCTCCTTATCTGCACTAAAGCAGTGCTTGATATCAGAATCTTCCAACATGTATCCTTCCTTTGAGACTACTAACAAGGCAATATCTCTATCCTTTCTCATTCTTTCCTTCAAATAATAGTAACACTTGTAATTCCATTCAATGGCTTCCATAATGAAAGCCTTGTCGTTTTGCAACTCTTCACTAGCTTGACCCAATATCTGACAATAATTAGTATTGGCTATTATTTTCAAAAGGCATTCCCTGTCATTGGAATAATAAGGCAATTCCAAAAAGTTGTAACATGAAACATTTCTACTGATCAACTCTCTTACATAGTATGGTTTCATCATGTTTGGAGAGCATTTAGAAACAACATAAGGAACATAAGAGACAGCCTTCAAGATGATTTCCGAAAAGAATCGATTATCTTTCAAATTGTCTATTAATCTAAGAAACTCATCCATTGAATAATAAACGTTAGAAAAATCCAAAGAATTCAATAAACACCTATCACACTTCCATTCAAAACGTTCATCAAGATAACGTTCTTTAAGAGCCTCACTTCCCAAAGAATCATCCAATATAATTATTGTTCTTTCCATCCCTTAACAAACTTTCCGATAAATGAAACTCTTCTTCAAACCGATTTTGTCAAATTTTTTCAACAGAAGAGCCTTAATACTTGTTGAGGTATTTTTTTAAGGTTTTTAACAAACAATTCCACTCTCCACAAGAACAACGTTCATTTGAAATTGCTACTATTAAACATTATCTATGTATTTCATGATGAAATTGCTGATAAATGGTGAATATCTTCATCACAAGCTGAAACTCATCAAGAATAAAGGCATCCTAAGCCTTTTTAGTGCATTCCGGTTTGTGGTTTTGCCAATCTTTAACTTGGCAATCTCTACAACAATACTTGACTTTTCCACATCTGGAGCAACTTTTAAGTGGCTCTCCCTTCTCACCACAAAGATTTTTACAAGTTGCGCATTTATCCACTTGTTTCTTAGTGTTATTCAATGACTTTTTGAGACTTGTATATTTTGTATTGATTAATTTCTCTGCCTCTGCTCCAAATTGACTTCCTATGAGATCATAAAATAATGTTTCCACAGGTGCCATATCATCCATCTGATTCACAATAAATCCCAAAAGTGTATCAACATTGATCTTTCCTTTTGAGCTTTCATGTCTCAATGCAACTGTTATAATTTTGACTGAGGATAAATTAATATCAGGAATCATGAGTTGATTGTTGGTTAAAAATTTCAGTACTTCCATAATTTTAGGTAGGAATTGATCATCTGATAATAAGGTATTGCAAAAAGATTCATCTCCCATCAAGCATGAAGTGCAAAATAGTGTCCTTGAAAAAACTAAGGTTTGAACTTGATTGAGTCTTTTGATTCTCTTTACATGTTCCAACATTTTAGAAAGCCAAAAGAAGCACATGTTTTCCAATGCCAATCCAGATTTGGAAGATCTATTGTTAACATCTTCGAATAGGAATTTACAAGCCTTAATATCCCACAGAATATGATTAACAACAGAGAGATAATTAATAAAGGATGCACATAATGAACTGCGAGCTTCTGGTAAATTATTCACAGAATATTTGGCTAATTGATCATGAATTGTAAAGAGAACTTCCTTGACTAAAAATCTCAACACCTTGAAATCATTATCATAGTAATGTTCTCTGGTTGGTGGATTTCTGGAAAGATAAGCCAAAAAGGTTGCCAGTGAATCAGACCATCCTGATGCCCTAATATCTTTTGGTTCTGTACCAGTGGCTAATTTGGAAAAATCTCTTTCCAATAAGAATTCAAACACTCTCTTGATTATACCAGCTTGTTCCATGGCTTGAATTATTTTTCTTTGTGTTTTTGGGAAGACACCTTTAGAAGACTTTACAATACCAGGCAAACCAGCTTTCTGAATCAAATGGAACATGCTATCGAGTATTACTAGAGATTCTTCGCTATTTTCCAATTGATATTGCTTTAAAAACTCGAATGAATGAACCATACAGGCTAGAAAATGCTTTTCGAATATAAATGAAAGGACCAATTTTTCCATCCTTAAAGCTCCATTCATTGCAACAGCACAAACCTCCATAATAGATGGGACCTTTGAAAATTCAACCCAAACAGCTACTATAATATCCAACACATTTGTTCTATTTAACAGATAACTAGCTCTTCCTATATCATCATGTGAAGAGTCTGAGATAATAGTAGGATATATTTTAGTTTTTGAAATAATTAATATTACTTACTATTGACTAATTCACCTATTAATCCAACAGCCTCACGAATGGTGGATATTTTGATTGATTTGGAATATTCATCTTCACTTTCAGAAATCTTCATATTTTCCAAAATTATTTGTTCCAATCTCTCTGCCATTCCAATATCTATCAAGTAGGTGTATAATGGCTTCAAAGAGAAGGAATTACTGAAATTACGTTCGATGATCATGAAATTACTATTAATTGCCATGGATAAAAAGTATAAAACATCATCTAATCTGTATCTATTGTGACTACTCTCTTTGAATACATAATCGAGTAGTGGTTGATAATCATGTTGTGTGAAATAGGTCAACCCTCTCATCATGCACGAATCAATGATATTAATTGTCGATTCTCTAATGTCATCCACTCTTAACAATTGATTTCCCTTCTTGACAACTTTTTTTCTCAAATAATACTCAAACTTTACAGAGTTTGCATTCAAATAAATGGGAATGTACTAAATAAAACTTACTCTCAATAACATTAGAGAAACCTTTGTAAAATCTGCCTTGTCAGCCTCTGTTTCTGGTCTTAACCTCTCAATAGATGATATTGGCAATAAGTTCAATTCCTTTAAATGTTCAAACATTTTTTCGACTGAATAAATATTAGGGTCAATATCAAATTCTCCTTTCATGTCCGAAAATTGTGTAGAGGTTGCCAATTTGAATCCTGACTCTACTATTGATGCAATGGCAATATCCCTAATTTTTCTGACCCTCTTCTTTGCCTTAGATTCCTCTACTGATAATTTCTTATTTAGTAGTGATGAAGCAGTCAAACTCACTTTATCGACCATATCAACTTGCTGAGAAAATTCGAAAAAAGTTCCAGTAATATCTTCAAACACATCCTTACTCATGTATGCTCTCTCAATAAGTCTAAATGATTTCTTATTAATTAGTTTCAAGGCCTTCATATCAGCAACAATTATAGAGGTGATATAAGGATCTTCACATGAGCTGAGAATTTCCTCAAATATTTCCAATAATTTTGGTCGATAGATTTCATTGGAAGTTGCAATTAATGTCAAACAATCAATGCATCTTGACTCGTATAATACTTGAGCTCCTCTCTTGTTTCTTTCCTTTGGTGGGAGAGGGTTTTTAGCGGTTTTCAATTCATCTATTAAAACAGTTTCCAATACATTCCAAGATAAGTGCAACAACTCATTCAAGAATGGTCCAAAGTACAAATTGAAAGGTATTTCAAACCTTTCATAAGGTAGCACATAATTACACAAACGAACCAAGTGTCTTCTCTTCACATTCTCTTTAAAAGTCCTATTCACAGTAATCACATGCAACAAGTACATTAGTTTCGAAGTGGTCGTATCAACTAAAAGTTCCATCATCCAATCAAAGAATTTATCAATCAATACATCACTCATAAAAGCCTTTGAAATCCATTCATCATTCCTATCAAATCCATTCTTTGTATATACATTCTGAATGAAAGATTCAATTTCTTGTTCTGCTTCCAATATTTGATTTGGAATATCTTGAAAACTACTTTTAATCATTCGTAATAATTTAATTCCATTTTCCAATAATTTTCTCTCTTCCAACTCGGCAGCTGTGGAGGTTACTTGTTGATTATTCCCTTGTTGTCGTTCATCAGCTGAATAATTATAAAAAGATAAATCAACCTTGTCCACAACCTCGGGAAGAAAATCATCCATCATCATGCCCATCGAGAAGGGATTTGAATTGGGTCCCACAACACCCATCCTCTCCTGTTGAGTTGGATCTTCTTGTATCATGGTTCGTAAGATTACTTTGCCTGTCCATGGTGGAAGTTTTTGATACATTTTTCTTTGATTTTTTTAAATTAAAATTTTAGAGAAAATAGGATGAGATGAATTGTGGAAGCAATTGATGGAGTTATGAAGAATAATTTTGTGAGTGGAGGGAGTGGACGGTGGAGAGGAGATGGTGATGAAGGATAATTGTGTTGTAAATGGAATTGAGGAGATTGAAAGCAATTTTTAATTATTAAAAATTGTAATAATTGTTTGATGGCATGATAACATCTTCTATGATAGAATAGGATTAATAGATGATATTCAAGCGTATCCAAGGATTTTCTTGCAACAAGATTTTCATCAAAATTATAATTTCTCATTTTCTTCATCATGTTGCAACATAATTTAAATTCATCAACAGATATCAAAATGTTGTTAATTATCGATAGTATCATTGTGGAAAGTCTCATCTTGTATCTATGAATGTGAAGAATAATTATCCAAACAATGCAAATTTAACTTCTTATTGAGTATCCATAGAAATAATAAATAATTTCTATCAAGACAATTCTTTTGTTGCGATTGTGATGAAAAAATTATTGACGAGTTTTTTGATTGAAAAGGGTTTTGATGATGAAAAAATTAAAGAAAATATTTCATCAACAATTTACATCATTGATGATTTTCAAAGTCAATTCTTCATGACTGGGAAAACCATTTTCAACACAACATGATTGGATCATATAGAGTGTATATGAATAGATTTTATTGGATTTTACAATGAAATACAAATTTTAAAAGGTAATGATTAAATTGATGGAAAATTTTGTTAAAGTGGACAATTAAAACTCACATCATCTATTAGTAATCAACATGAATATAACAATCAAATAGATGCGATTCTGTTACTGCCAGAATATTTTCATCAATTTATTAATTTTAATATTTTCATCATCAAGAACACCATCTATAGCAACAAAAACATCATAGGTATGCTCTAAATGTTCACTAGCATCACTCCAGAAAGTTTCAAAACTTTCCATCAAGTGTATGAAGAGTTGGAGAAGAATAGGTAATTATTTTCCACAAGCTAAAACACCTTGGAAAACCTGTTCAATTTCAAGAGGAGGGCAAAGATTTATTATTGTACCACATCAGTAAGGATGTTCTTGCAATGTTTTTCAACTTTTGTCCAGAGTTTGAAAAGTTAGAATTACATGCTTCCTAACATTAATTATTCATCATCTACTTTATCATTCTTCATCAATACATGAATAAATACATCTCTATAATGTAATCTAACAATAACATTCATCTTGTACTTTTACTTCAAAAGTTGGCCAAGATATTCAACAAGCCTTCCAACATTCCTTTTCGTTCTAATTTCCTTCCCCAGAATCCCTTATAACTTTGTTTATTTCCCAAATTTTCAATTAATGAATGGCTACGGCCATATCACGATGAATGCACCTCATCCCGTCCGATTTGAGAAGTTAAGCATCGTCGAGCCACATCAGTACTGAGGTTGGAGACAACTTGGGAACCTGTGGTGCTGTAGTCTTTTTACTCTATAAAACCACATCTATTCAAACAAAAGCGCATTACTATTATTTGGTTCTCCTTCAATTATTGTTTTAACACCACCACATTGCAATCCTTTGAATATTGTCTAAAATACAATAGATTCTTTGAATAACCCTTTCACCATCACCAAATGATGTGTAATATCTTGTTAAGGACTATGCACAACAATGATTTTCATGAACCAAAAAATCCTTTGGATTACAATTTTCATTTTCCTTCAACCACCAATACAATCATAATCTACATAATCTACTGTTGTTTTTATTTAATTCAAAACTCAATAAATTTTACTGTAAATTTGTGAACCTTGATGTTGTAAACAGAAAGATTGGCCAAGGCCTTTTACTTTATTGAAAAAGGAAAGGTTTTGTGAAAATGAGATTTGGCATGTTGTAATGGAGGGAAGCACGAAGGGTCAAGTTATTTGTACGCTACGAATTATCCCTTTTGAGAGAATAACGACAGCGAACTGTCAAACGCTACAATCAAAAAAAAAACAACATGTTGAAAACACATTCATTGGCAATCTTGTTAGTGTGTGGAATAATTGCAGTTTGCACAACAATCTATCTTGTCAAAATATCTAAACAAGTTATTCTACTTGAAAACGACACACGTCAATCATGTGAAAATGATTTACCTTGCAATCTAACATCAACAACTCTAACAAAATCAGAAGAAGAACTCTTTATTGATACTTCTTCATTCAAATTCACAGATAATGCAAAATCAATCACTGCTCTCATCAAAACTAATCTTTCTTCCAAAATATTCGAATGTTCAGAATTAATTCTAAACGAAAGTGTTTTAGGAAAGGGAGCAAAATGTTTATTGAATGGAGAAACGAATCGATTGATAATTGAATTGGGGAGTGATGCTTCAATCCTCAAGATGGGTGGATTATCTGTTAGAAAACACTTTTCAAGTTCAATTGTAGAAATTGTAACTGTCAAGTGGGGAAAACGAAAGAATGAATTGACAGTTAGTTTGACAGCGGACAGATCGCATATTTTAAAAGATAAGGCAAGGTCCTCTCTGTTGCATTTGGAAGCATTTGTATCTAGTGTAGTTCCAGCTAGTAGTTCAGAAGTGTCGTGGAAAGTTATCAAGGCTCCTTCGAATAGCGCATTCGAAACTTTAAAAGCTTCTCTTTCAACCATTACAGATAGTTCAATAACAATGAGAGTTTCAAATCTTGATATTGGTGTCTACACAGTCCAAGTATCCGTCAGAAATTCCAAATCTGAATCTGCCTCAGCCACCACCTCGTTCGAAATAATCGACGGTGCTGCTCCAATAGTTTCCATTCAAAATCAGAAAGATCTCAAATTCATCATTGGAAATTTGTACATTATCTCACCAATCATTTCATTTCCAAAAGATTATAAGGGTTCTGCCAAGATGGATAAACTCAAATTTACATATACTCTAGAAAGTGGACCTGCTAAATTGGATATTATTCAGAAGGGAGATTTATTAGTGTTGAGTAATGATTATACGTATATTCCTACAGAGGGAGAGTATGTGTTTAAATTGACAGTTCAGGAAGAGGGAGTTCCAGATGGTTCAGTAACGTTTAAGGTTACAGCAACATCACTTGCCAAACGAATTGTGTTTGAACCATTGTGAGTTGTACTTTGTTTGTAATTGATTTCAGTTACCTTTGAGTGATGCAAATTCTGAATTAGCAATGATTCATCAATAAAATGAAAGGTAAAGGCAGTTTATTTGACAGCTGCCAATACTACTTCTTTGTTATTTAACATGGTGATAGCGTTCCAACTAACTAGAATATAACGAATTCCTATTGACAAATCCAAAATTAAGAGTATATTTACAAGGTTGTTGGTGGTTCTGCAACATTTCCACCTGTTAAATCAAAAGATTCTCTTGGATTGAGTTCATTTCGTAGGGACTTTTCTTCATCAATCAAAACCTTAATGGTTTCTTCATTAAGTTTTGCACAATCATGGCAGGATGGATCCACAAGATAACTTTGCATTTTACCTTTTCCTTTAACTTCAACAAATCTTTCTTCAAATTTCAGTTTTGGTAAATCGTGAACTCTTTCAAAGGTACTTCTGGAAATTTGCACTTGGCCTGGTTTACTTGTAGATTCCATTCTAGAGGCCACGTTAATGGTGTCTCCCCATAAATCATAGGCAAACTTTTTAGTTCCAATAACACCTGCAACACACTCACCAGTATTGATACCAATTCTAATGTCTATTTGAGGAATAACCTTGTGAATATCTGGAGCATCTAAATTGTCAATCTTTCTCAATTGTTGAGCAATGTTACTTGTATTGTACGTTCTAATCACATAGAATGTATCCAATGCAAACATGAGAACTCTCTCAGGGTGATCACTTGTTTGCCACAAACCACCTGTAGCAAAATAAGCATCACCAATTGTTTTAATCTTTTCCAAATCATACTTTTCTGTGAGGGCATCAAATCCGTTCACAATTGCGTTCAACATTCCCACTAATTCATTGGCACCCATCTTACTACTGATAGAGGTAAAACCAACCATATCAGAGAAGAAGCATGTTACATCAGAGAATTTTTCAGCTATGAATGTTTCACCGGCTTTGAGCTTTTGAGCTACAGCACTTGGAAGAATATTCTTCAAGAGATTTTCACTATTCTTCTTCTCTTCTGCAAGGAGAGCATTTTGCTTCTTTTCAGAGCTGATATCTTTGATAAAGCAAATGTAAATCACCTTGGAATCATAAGTTGTTCCTGAAATTGTAATGATGGCTGGGAATTTGGTGCCGTTCTTTCTGAGGCCTTCAACTTCTTTCGTCTCTCCTGCATGATTCAAATGGTTGCCTTTAATCATAAGTGACATTACAGATTTGATTTCATCATGATATTTGGTGTCGAATAGGATCCAGAAAGGTCTTCCTAATACTTCGTCTGCTTGTCTTCCATGAATTCTAGAAGCAGCTGGGTTGAATATTTCAATATCTCCCTTATCATTACACATTACAGCTCCATCGACTGCTGCATTTAACATATTTCTAACATTGTCATCATTTGAATCCGTATGATTTCTATGAATCAAGCTTGGTAAGGAATTGTGCAAAACATAGGTTCGGAGCTCTTCCTTAGCATCCAAATTATCAACAGGAACATAATTCAGTAATGATCTCACTTGATTGACTTCCTGTTCAGTCTTTTCAATTGAGTTGTGTATTAAAAATGTCAACACCATCATCATAATACTTGCAGCAACAAACACAAGAATAGAAATCACAAGATTAGCTGATGAGCTGGAAACAAAAATGTCCAAGAATGTAAACAAGTTAGAAGTGAGAATATTGGTCCTGAAATAAAAATCTATCAAATCATCAAATGTTTGAATATAGTTATTAGGTCCCTTATTATTGACCCTTTCGTTGATCTCATGTGAACTAAGCACAAAGGCTTTAACCAATTCATCTAATCCGTAACATGTTTTTAGAGTTGAATTGGTCAATTGCGAGCAACCGTGTCCTTGAATCATGTCATCAACTTTTCCATATCTTAATAGGATAGGTGTTTGCCCTTTGGTGTAGTCACCAAATATAAGAAGATTCCACAAATCCAACAATTCAGAAGAAACATTAATCAAATTTTCGTGTAACTCTAGTAACTCTTCGGATTCCATTAATTCCTTCGGATTTACATGTGAATTATTAGGATAAATTCCAAATATATAAATTTCACCAATGAACAGCTGAACATTCTGAATATCGTGCATTGTCAACACAGTATTTCTATTGAAATTAAGCATTATTAGTTCAAAATACATACTTTACATCATCCATAACATCAGTTCCATCAGTACAGTTCAAAATCACTTGAACAAAGAATAATCCGTTTGAAGCAATTAGTATTAAGGTTAAAGCCAGTCCAAAAAGAACAATCAAATTTCTAGGTCTGAAGAGCGAATGCTTGGATACATGAGTAGATGCTCTTTCATTAACAATCTTACCCAATCTGTGGTAAACTTTTCCGATTGCATCCTTTGCTAATGTTTTGGAGAATAGCTTAATACTTCCATCAATGAAGTATGTTTTGTAAACGAGGAAGGAAATAACTAGTGTAGAAATTACACTTATTGTTGCAGAGCTAACTATCAAAAAAATCATGAACGAGAATTGAATTTTGCTGATTTGTTCTTGACTTCTTTGGATAAACTCATAGCAAAATCCCTCCAATGAATCTTGAAGAATGTACTTGTTATACCAGAAAAACATGAAGGAATAATCAGTAGTTGTCTCAATAGCTGTTAAATTGGTGTACAAAAATGTGTCGGCATATCTCCTAATTGCTTGTGAAATTTCAGTCACTGATGTGTTGGTTTCAAAATAACCATCATACCTTTCTAATGGGCTACCATGTGGAATTTCTGGAAGTTTAAGGATAAATCTATTCTGTTTATAATCCGTCAACATTTCGTCTGAAAGTTCACCATAATTAGCCAAATGTGAAAGATCATCAAGGGCCTTGTTATGTGATAAAATTCTTTCTGTAAATAATTTCTCAAAGTCTTGAATCGTGTTAATCTTTTGTTGTTTAAGGGTGCTTGTTGGTGGATTGATTCTTGAATCATTGAAAGCAGTTATCAATAATTGTTTCATTCTTAAATCAGATATTGTAGAGATGGGAGATATCAATGTTTTACAAGTGGTCTTGACTCTTGGAACTTCTTGTAATGCAGAAATGGAAAATTGAACAGACATTACAAATCCTGCAATTAACAAACTAAACATTAGGCCAATCAAACAATAAAAAAGAATCTTTTGTGCTAAATCAACTGTTGGCGTGTTCAGTGCTAGCTTGAACATGGACTCTTTCTTCACAAGTGGATTCTCAAATGCATCAGTTCCCAAGTCAGATTCCTTATCATCATTCATGTTCACACTCAAAATTTCTAGAGACCGTTTTCTGTTTTCTTGGAATGCATCTTTTGCCTTTTCAAGCTTCTCATTAAAGGATTTCTCATAACTTAGAGAGCCATTATCAACAGACTCTGATAAAGGAACAATTCTTCTATTACTCTTTGTAATGACCATCTCAACTCTCTTACTATCTTCCTCTTCGAGAACTGAAGCGTCAGTGTACATTTCTTGAGCGAACTCAGCATTGAATAAAACGTCTTCAACAAAACCAGCATAGAATCTCAGTACCGTCTTGTCATTGCTGAATTCATGAGCTAAATTTTCGAGAATAGTATGGCACCCAGTTGTTAACTTTGTGATTCGCTCTGTGACCAAAATGAGTTTGTTGATATTGACCATGTCAGACATTAGTTCTTTCCAAAACTGTCTGTGGAGTGCCAAAATCTCTGCCTTGTTCTTCTCCAACCTTTGTAGAATATGTTTAATTTCCATAACTTAAAAGATTTGTTTTACAGATCTGAATAAAGAAACTTACTACTTTTGGCTCTACCTAAATTTTCAGTTGATGATTCAATTTCTTTCATTCTCTCTACGATTATAAAGTTTTCTAATAAAGAAGGTCTCTGTTTTTGTGCTTTTTTCAATAAGGAGAAGGCAAGAGTCAAATTATTTGTCTCTCCAACCACAAAGTGGCATGCCACCAAACTACAATTTACCAATAGAATTGGACTACTGAAACTCTTTTGATTCCCAACACCTCTAATAAATGCAACGACTAAATCCAAGTCAGACATTAAGAAAGTCTCCTTGGCGGGCTTATTTCCAGATCTCATGGAGAATTTTAGGAATAAATTAAGGTTTCTCAGTTTCTTTCTTTCCTCAAATGATCTCAACAATGAAACAGATTCTCTCTCAAATAACGATTTCAAATTGAAAAAGTTTTCTCCATGTTGTTTGTGAACATATTCAGATTCATCATTGGACAGTTCAATAGCTTGTGAGGCGCACTCTGAAAGAATTCTCACAACCTCCTTTCTCACTTCATTATATGATACTCTTGTATAAATTTCCATAACGGTCAAGCCAATAATACAACCCACCAGACCAAGACCCACGATTATTCCAGACATACCAAGACCTAGATCTGTTAAATATTGGGAATTTACAAAGTAGGAAACAATGCATCCAATACTAATGCCAATCTTGGAGCAAATTATTCCACAATATATAGAATTCTCCATTCTTCTAAAGAATGGAAGAAGATAAAATAGAAATGGAATGGTAATAATGGATGAAATAATGTGCAGAACGGCAACAATATAAAAATATTGTTGAGGTATTACATATACAACCAAGATTTGAAACATTGAGACCCAATTGAAAATTACAGAAAAGTATGAAGTATCTGTAATGAAGAGTGTTGAGCTCTTTGGATGAGCATTCGTCACAGTCAATCCAACAATACCTGCATCAATGAAGAGCACTAAAATTCCCAAAGCATTAATGATCACCAAAATAATATTAGCTGTTGAAGAACATGGAGTGGTAGGATATCTCCTCAGCACTGTTTGTGGCTCATCATAACCCTCCAAAACTACAGTCTTTGATTCATCACAATTGAAAAATCCACTCATTATAAAGATCATTGTATAGACAATGAACTGAAATATAATTCCATAGATTCTAAACAGTTTTTTGAGAATGTTTGTGTACTTGCTCGAATTGTACACTGCCCTAGAAGAAATAAGGAACATTAAAATTCCCAGAATTGAAAAGGCAATACATATTGAAGAGAGAGCTATCCCTACCTCGTAAGGGATCAAATCAAGTGAAAGGGTCACTGGAAAATTAATTGCCTTCCAAATCCATGATCCAATATCCCCATAATTATAATTTCCTTGACTAGGTATCGCCACGGATGCCCACAATACATAAATATTAAGAAAGGCAAATAAAAGTACATTCTTCCATCCTTTAAGCTTTTCGCGATCTTGAAGAACTATTGAATAGGTTGTAAAGGATTGTTGTAGTGATTTGATGATAGAAGTGGATGATGTAGATGTTGAGGAGAGGCTTGAATCTGATCCTGTTATTGATGAGCCAACTCTCCTTTGATAAATATCAGACATGTTATTACTAATAACTTGAGGTGTATAGGAATCGACGGAATGTCGTTGTGTATTGCTGTTAGAATGAGCCAACATACGTGGGGGAGGCTGTCCTTTTGTTTGAGAAGGGTGATTATTACTAGTAGATTGACTAATATTCTCCTCAATCACACTCACGGTTGTATTATTGTTGTTGTTAAATTGAGAGCTATTGTTGTTGTTATTGTTCGAACCTCCAACAGCAGTACAGGAAGCGGACGAGTTATTATTTTGTGAGTGGTTGGTAAAATTGCTCATGCTTAGAATGCTTGCAATAGATAATTGATGGTGAACTTGTTGAT
The DNA here is from genome assembly GCF_000004985.1 of Naegleria gruberi. Classification (NCBI taxonomy): domain Eukaryota; phylum Heterolobosea; class Eutetramitea; order Acrasida; family Naegleriidae; genus Naegleria; species Naegleria gruberi. The sequence continues at coordinate 190,867 of NW_003163252.1, read as the reverse complement.
GGGAAGAATCTTGTATTAAGGAGATTGAGGACGTTCTTTAGAAAGTGGTTATTGTTGGGTATCATGTTCAAAAATAATTGGTTTCCCACATAAGTGTGATCCAATATTGTTGTTTTGCACTAGAAGAAAAACAACAGAATGTATAATCTAGTGGAAAGATATCAATAATGTTTGTGCTGTTTTTTTCAAAAAGGCATTCAAATGGCTCTAATGATTTAAGGTAGGTCCGGCTCTGACTTTTTTACAAAACACCACTGGTTGTCGCACCTTCTTCATAACACGACTTAAATCGGCCATTTATTGTTGCAAACACACAGAGTTTGAAGGTTTGATTAAGTACCACTTTTATGTTCTTGTTTATGAAATATATTTTAATAAATTTGCATGCTCTCTTATTTGAAGTCTTCAAATATGATGTTAGAATGGATTAGCAGAAAGAAATCTTAGGAAGGATGTGTATTTGGAACCAACTAAAACCTTGGTCAAACAGATGTGTTACAAACGAATAGAGCATTGACATGAAAAATGGTCCACAGATACACATTAACTAAAAATCTCCATCACCAAACATCACAAAGTTTTTTTTACCTTAACCACTCTCCATAGACTTGTTTGTTATTTACAGTAATTTGGCGGAATAATATCTACCTTCAGATTTTAAAAAATACTGCCATAAACAACAACTTTATTGAGAGAATATGATTCATAATGGGAGGGGAACTAGTTTGATGGCTACCAATTCTTCATCAAATAGTAATAATTCAATGATTCCTGTATTGAGGAGTCCTAAAGTACCTCAACAACAACAACCACAAATCGATTATTTCAAGTTTAATACCACAACTTCATCATCTACAACTTCATCGGCTTCATCTCCCTTGAGAACAGGTATTCCATCCTCGCAGAGCAGTTCACGATCGTACAATGCTCATCACAATAGCAGTAGTGGGAGCACAAATGGATATCTAGAACCTTTGAGTCCTGCATCGTCTTCTTCTACTGTTCCTCAAACTTTTGGAAAGTATATTAATTTACCCTCATTCTCAACCTTGAGCTCCTCAAATGTTAGCAATAATATTAAGAAATCTCCCAACAATAATAATTATAATATTCTCTCATCGCATTCCAACAATTCTGATAGTCCTGGGAAGCAATTCTCTCGATCTGCTCTCAATTCAATTACTAATTATGACTCTCGAAGTAATGACAGTGATGAAATAACTGAAGATGAGTTTCTCAATGGTACCTCAAATAGTGTTGAAGGAGCTGGGTCAAAGATTAAATTTGCCGATTTAGGCTCAAAGATTTCAGCCATTGATGCTCAAGTCGCCCAACAAGAAAAGGTCAGAAAAAAGAGACAAATGCAAATTGAATCCATAGAGTCAAAGATTGATAATGTTAATACATTTACAAATAAGGTTAATAGCCGAGTGGATTCTACTAATGGAGCTCTCGAAAAATTGGAAACTCAACTATTCCATGAGAGAGGCAATAGAGAAAGAGGTGAGAAGAATATTACCAATCTCATTGAAGAAAAGTTCAACCAGCTGTCCTCCCGAATCGAACAGGAAAAGAATGCACGAATTCAAGAAAATGAAAGCGTCAAAAAACGACTGAAAAATCTGGAGGAGCAAGTTTCCACTGTTCACCTCAATATAGAATCACTCTCACAGGAATTATCCTCTCAATCAAATCAGCTGCATCTCCTCAGTACTAATTTCAATTCCTTCCTCAACCAATACAAGACAGAGAGAAAGCAATTGGCAGACTCAATCATATCCGAATCGAAAGAGACTCAAATCAAATTCACAGACGTCAAACAAAAGATTAATAATATGGAGCTTGACGTTCAGAAACAAATATCCACCCTTTCAAACCTCTCCAATGCACATATAAATGAAATAACAACACAATTGGAAAAGTTATTTACAGAGATTGGAACTCAAACTAGGCAAAGCACAGACCCAATATGGAGCAAATTGGAACAAATTCAAAATACACTGGAATCTCAAAAGATTAACACTGCTCACCAATTCAATAATGTACAGCAATTAATGAATGCTCAGAAAATGGAAATCCTCTCTGAATTTATTCAACCAACAAGTGATAAATTGGAGAGACTCATTATACAGAATGATAAACAGAGTAAGAAGAATTTATTTGATTTGAGAGCAGATATTGAAAAGCAACAGGAGCTCGTTAATTCCTCCCTTAACAAGTTGCAAGACAGAATTGTGAGTGAAGAAAAGGTGAGAGGAGAGGGAGAAGCCAACTTGCTGGCACTCTTATCTAAAACAATGTCAAGAATTAAGAAGACCATTGAATCTCCATCCCTAATAAATGAAGCTGACTAATTTCATCCCATGCCCTTATGATTCACTGAGACTTTACAACTTCAATTCGTCTACTCCATTTGCGAATCGTTAAATACGAACAGCAATTTCCCATCAACTTTCAATCAAGCACAATAGCGATAAGAAAAAGGACATGCAAACAAAGCCAATTAGAAAGAAAATCGCACAAATCATTACTCCATAATAAACTACACAACATCGTCAACTACTCAACCACGACATTGTCATTTGCTCTCTTATTCTCAAACAAAAGACAAAAAGCAACAACAATATGAGAGGAGCAAATGCACAATCCAACAACAATCAAAGAACAAACCCATCCACGGGTACAATGAACAAGAGTAATAGCAGCAATAACACCACGATGAGAAATCCTCAACAACCACAACAACAGAAACAACAAACTACAACAACAAATATGTCATCGATGAGTCATGGCGATTTGTTAGATTTTTTCCTATCGGGAGATCCCGTTGTACAACCATCATCACAACAACAAATAACATCTTCAACTTCATCAACTCCTTCTACATTTACCGCACCATCAAATAATTTTAATAATTTTAATAATAATATTAATAATAATAATTTAAATTTAAATTTTAATACAACAACTATTGGTGGTGGTTTTGCTCCAATTCATAATAATAACAATTTAAAGCTAAATAATAGTCATTCAAATAATTTATTAATTCCCTCCTCTTCATCAACAACATCTCTCCACAGCAATTCCACTACTCCAACTCCAACTCTATCATCAACAAATTCTAGTGGAAGTCTGAGCGTTGGTGGTGGTTTCAATCCTAGAGCAAGATCCATCTCTAACAGTGGAAGTAACAATAATCTTGCAAATAATGTAAATATTGGAGCAAATATTATTACAAACAATACCCAACCTGGTACCAACAAGTTTGATGATTCGTTTGATGCTTCATGGGATGATGCTAACTTTGCACAAGTAATTCCTCCAAAAACAACACAAGCAACCAATGCAACAACAGCAACAACAACAAGTGAATATGAATAGACCAAGTGTTAACAATGTGATGTCCAATCAGCCTGTATCCAAGACAAATACAGTCCCAGTTATTGTTCCTCCAATGATTGTTCAACCAACAGCTACCAAGACACAGCAACCTTCCTCAGCCACAGTTCCTCCTCCACAAGTGGTCAATATTGCCAACTTTACTACTAATCCCGTTGTAGAAATTCCAATTGTTAACATTGGACATTCAACTCAAGCTCCAATTCAAAACAAACATTTAATGCCAAGTGGTAATGTTGTAAATCCATACAGTACTCCAACAAAAACTCCTGGAAAGGAAGAATTATTTGCCTTGAATTCAGTTGCAGAGATTTTACCACCTGTCTTGCCTTCAACTTCAACAAATCAAAACACAACAGTGAATGCTAACAATAATTCATTAACAAGTAGTAAGAGTTTGGAAAATATTGTGGAAAATAAGAAACCAATGGAAACTGTCAAGGTTATTCCACCAGCTATCAAATTACCACAACAAAATACTAGCTCTTCATCAGTGGAAAGATTGAACAAATCTCCACCAATCACAATTACTGCAGAACCTATTGTTGTTAATCCAAATTTGAAGAATTTGAAACCTGGAATTTGTAAACACAAGTGTCAAATTCCAAATTGTGTATGCTATTGTGCATTTGATCACTCTTCACAGGAATATAAGGACTTTATTGAAGCAGAGAATGGAGGTCTCGATTTTCACATGTGTTCCAATTCACATCCTTGTCAACAATTTTGTTCTCATCGTGGATTTTGTGAAATTAAAGCAGAGGCCAAATATACAGATGTTGGCTTGAAGCATAACTGTTCCAAAATGTTGGAACCATTCAAATTTAGCCACTCTGGTAAATGTCTTTGTTACAATGATGAAGACACTAAAACAGCACCACGTAAACATTTTTGTGCAAAGAAATGTCCTGCCTGTTTGTCCATATGTAGAAAAGAATATGGTCACGATAAGAATTCATTCTGGATTGCCAAAAAATCAGTTGATCCTAAAATGAAAAATATTAATTTTGAAACTCTTTCTGTAAAGGAGAAGGAGAATTTACTACTCCATGATACTGAACATGCCTTCATGATCAATACTGTATTTGTGACTGATTCTAAATTACTCAAGAATAATGCAATTGAAATTCCATATATTCATCAAAATCAAGAACGTCTATTGAGATTCTTCCCAGGTCAAAATGGTGCCAAATTCACTTGTGAATCATATTGTAGAGTTTTGGGTCGTGGTCATACCTATTTGACTGTATGTTCCCACAAACATGGTAAAAAGACATCAACCGCTAATTCTCTCAATAGTTCATCATCAGATTTGAAAGCAACAATGGAATCATCTTCTGAAAAGCAGAGATCACAATCCCTTATTCCAAAATCACCTAGTCAAAGTGAAATGTCCTCACTCACTCCTAAAAACAGTGAATGGTCAACTGCTAATAGAATTCAATTCACTACCTTTACTCCAACATTTAACACAAAGCCAGCCACTGAAAATGTTCCTAGATCGAGATCTGTTGGTTCTTCCCTTTCTGACATGGCTCATCCTCCTGAATTACCAAGCTTGACCATTGAGCCAACTCCTGGATTGGAAACATCATCTAACACCAACAGTAGTAATACTAGCACCACATCAACAGGTAGCAACACTACACTCAACAGTAGTGGAGGAATTATTTCGGGTGGAATTGGTGGAGTGCCAAGACGTTCTCCTTCCAACACTAACATTGCCGGTAGTGGTCCTTTGGACGGAAGTTTTATCATTTCTAGTGGAATTGGAGGCGTTCCAAAAAGATCAACATCAAGTACAAATGTCAATGACACACCAACAGGACTCATTCATGGTGGAGGTGTTCCTAAAACATCTTCTTCTGGTAGTGTTTCAGATTTAAAGGGCAAGTCAACTTCTCCATCAACACATAACACTAATCCATCAACTATGGGCAGTAGTATTGGATTTGGAACTTCTCTCACTGTTGGAGGTGGCTCCCAGATAATTGTTTCTCCAAGGGGTGTTCCTGTATCTCCAAGATATGGAAGAGAAGATTCCATGATTATTACCGATAATTTCGATGATTCTTTATCTGATAATGGTGAGGAAGATTGTCCATATAATGGTGAATTGAGTTTGATGGCAACAGGTCGTAAGCACTCTACTATGAAATGTGAACCAATGGATGAATTGAAACATGAAAAATTCTGGTCCTTGTGTGGATTTGTTGATCCATGTAAGAAGGCCTGCATGTCCAATGAGGAAATGCGTCAATTCAACTTGTGTAGAGTTCAAAAATTGGACCAAAACTCTACTTCCAATACACCACTCGAATATTGTAAGAGACACGTCTCTCACCAAGTTTTGGATTGTAGTGCATTGGATTATTTGGAGGAAGTTTCATTACTAGCTGAAAGATTCCCAGCCAAAGAAAATGGTTTCATCTTCTCTCCAAGTGGTCACTTGTTTAAAGCCACTCCAAATACTGGCATTCACCACTATATCTTTGTGGATGTTTCGAGAAATATGTCTTCACAAGATATGATTCCTTCTCTTCCTGTTTTTAAACCAGCAGGCAAGAGTTTGAAACAAAGTGAAAAGGGTGAAGATTATTCTCAATTCACAGCATATGATAATAGATTGGGTTCTGCCATTGAAATTGTGCTCAGATATTTACATATTCTCTTCAAGTTACGTCCAGCAGATAGGATGACTGTTGGTATCTTTACAAAGAAATCTGTTGAAATTATTATTGATAATGAAGATTTGGAATATTACTATTCAGTTATTGATCTCATCACCAATAAGATTAAGAAACCAGATAATGATGGAGGATATGAGGAAGTTTTTACACTTTTAGTTGATTTATTAGCAAAGCACGATCCAAAACAATCAAAGGATCCAATCAATAGAAATATGAGACCAAAGATTTACCTCGTCACAGCCAATCAAATCGAATCCAAGTTCTCAGCTCCTAATTTCGGAAAGACAGCATCCTCCTCAACTGGTACACCTGTTTGGCACAGTTTGGGCAAATTGGAAAGTCTTTCACTCCAAAGAAAGAAAAAGAAGGAACAAACCAAATTAGATGATATTGTCGAATGGTACGAATCAAATGGTATTAGTGCCAACTCCACCGGTTCTGCATCTGAACCAGAGCCATACATTTCCATTATCAAGATGGGAAGTGAAGGAAATGAATCGACATTGAATCAAATCTTGTTGAAATGTAAGGGTCTTTCAACTATTGTTGATTCCACTTTTGTTTCTGTGAATGTGAATAACAAACTCACTGAAGAGGAAAAGGAAATCATCAAAAAGAAGAGTGGAAAGGAACCTGCCCTCATGCAAAGATTGGTAATTTGTCACATGCTACAAGATTTATTGCTCACTCACTTGGAACATAACAAGATTAGATTGAATGAAAATATGAGAATTAGTGGAGCAAGTTCAGCATCCTCTGGCAAGTGTGGTCTTTTAATCAAATCTGTCATTGACCAAATGCAACATGCTGATAGTGATAGTGATAGTGACTATGACAGTGATGAAGAGTTGTCAAATATTGGTTTTGGTAGTTTCATGATTGGAAAGAAGAGCCACAAGGGATCTCCTGTAGATGTATTGGAAGATCTTGAAACTGTCACAACAGAGACAAGTCCAAATATTGAATCCAACAAGACCTCTGATAATAGCGCAACTGAAACCAAGACATCTACCGAAAAACAAGAAGATGTCAAACAATTGGAAAATGAAAAGGATATTTTGGAAAGAGAAAATTTGGCAAAGGAAATTCTCGACACTGAAAGAGCCTACGTCACTTCTATGGCCAAGATTATAGAATTGTACTATTATCCACTATTGAAATATTTGCCTAATCTCATTTCAGAAGATGACAAGTCTAAGATCTTTGGTGGTTTATTGGGAATTTACAAATTGCACAAGATTCTCGTAACAGATTTAGAAGAACGTGTTAATGAATGGCACAAGGATCAAAAGATTGCCGATATTTTCATCAAACTCCATCAAACTTTCAAATTGTATACCACCTTCTCAACAAAATATGAAATGGCTATTGAAACTTATTCTAAACATAAGGATAATCCAAGATTTAGAAATTATCTCTACATTAGAAGAAAGGATCCATTCTCAAAGGGTGAACAACTTCAAGGTTTCTTGATCAAGCCTATCCAACGTATTCCAAGATATATTCTCCTATTGAAGGGTTTGTTGAAACACACCAAGAATCCTGAACATCCAGATTTCGGTAATTTGGTGAATGCAATTTCCATCACTGAAGAAGTTGCCACCTTCTTGAATAATAAGATTCGTGAACGTCAATATTTCTATCGTATGAAGAGTGTGGCAGATAGATTATCAGGACTGACAGATTTAATTCAACCTCAACGTAGATATATTTGTGAATTTGACAAGTTGAGATCTACCTATGACACTCATGTCAATGAGGAATGTGTCGTTTTCTTATTCAACGATTTATTTATTCATGCTGTTAGAGAATCTGAAAATACACAAGAAGAGGATGGAAAATTATCTCGAGTTAGAAGAAAGTTGTCTGTTAAGGCCAACTCTCAACCAAACATTACCTCAACAGTAAATGTACCTACTCCATCAGTGAGTGCCTCCACTTCAGAATTGGGAGGTACTCCAAGTGGAGCTGCTGCTATGAAAATTGCAACAGCAGAAGGAGCCAATGGAATTGACAAATCTGACAATGTGGACGTTATGGGAATAATGGAAGAAAAGAAGAAGGATCGATATGAAGCAAGATTTGTTTTGAGTTTGGGTGATTTAACTGTTCATCCAATGGATTTCGGATCTAACAATAGCAAATTCCAAATTTCAGCCATTGCTCGTAAATTCACAGTTGAGTACGATGTCATGAATAGACCAAACGAAAAGGTTCGAATTATTACCAAGCTCAATGATGCCATTACTGATTTTGTAAAGAGAAAGCAAAGTTTCCAAACTATTAGCCAACAAAATTCCTCACCACAACATTAAACACTTAGTTTACAATGAAAATTTGTTTACTGTAAACCTTTCTTGTTGTGTGATGTTGAACAGTAAAATATTTGGACGAGTTTTGACAAATCAAACAATTTAAAACTCGTTCTTGTGCAATAACCACCATTTTCAAACAATCAGAGCAAAAAAGGTAACCACTTGACAATTGACTTTTTAGTGTGTTGAATTTCATCTGTTTGATATTCGAAACAAATCAACAACAAAAAAATGTCATCTTCTCCAACCACCATCTCCAGACAACAAGTTGATTCCCTCTTTACCAACTGGGAGAATAGACAAACTTGTTCGGATCAACAGTTACACGTAGCCATCGAACTAATTCAGAAGAAACAAGCCGAATTGAAGAACGAAATTCAAATAGAAACAGAGAAATTTATCGAAGGTTTAAAAGCACGTTCTCTTCAATTAGTTTCACAATTAGAAACTGAATGTCAGTCTAAACAAAAGGAACTTGAAGATTTAATCAAAGAAAAACAAGAATTAAAAGACCTAGTTTCGAATAACACTCAAAACGATCAAGTTGATGAACAAACAGCAAAGAAAGTTCAAGAATTCGTCAATTCCAAAACTGTTCACAATTTGGAAAAGTTTTCTTCCTTTGAAATTGAAAACTTAAAGGCAGAACAAGTTTTGAGAGATTTGAAATTTGGTAAATTGAATCTGCCAAATGCTTGTGTGAAAACTCAATTGGTTAGCACGAGTTCTGCACCTCTGTTAGCTCAAAATGTGGCTATTGAAAGAAGACCGCGTAATGCTTCATTTATGAGATTGCCAAGTCCAACACTTGAGAAAACAAGTGGTCAACCATCAACTCCTACTCATAATAGAACTAGAACTGTTTCTACATTTAGCACTCCCCAACCAGTTAAATCAAATGCTTCTTCTATTGAAAGCAAAGGTGAAAAACCTGCTGCTGCTGCTACTACTACTAGTTCTGGAAATGGAAGTGTTAATAGATTTTCTAGAAGTTTTTCATTGATTCCATCTTCATTGACTTCTCCAATTAAGTTTGATGAGTTGATTGGTGAAGCTTATCAAGATATGAGACAACAACCAACTGTTTCATTTGTTTCGATGGAATATGATGAAAAGAATGCAAAACATTTGAAATTTAGTAAGAATGGTAAATCACTTTCAGAGCTAGTTGAACAATTGACACCTGACAATGCTGTTCATGCTATTGTTAAGGTATGTGCCTTGGAATTGGACGATGTTGTACGTGATAGATTTGTGGCGGTAACATTTATTGGAGAAAATGTGAGACAAGTCAGAAGAGGTGCCATCACTGCCAATATTAACCATTTCATTGATTATTATGGGTTGACTGTTTCAATTCATTTGAAAGATGTTTCACATATTAAGGAGGAAATTATTGAAAAGTTAAATTCAAGTGCTTCTGGAATGAAAACCTTCAGAGAATACAAATTCATTGAATAAAATGATAATAGAAAAGAATCTGATAAATGTACAAAATAAACAAAATAATTTTCACACAACCTCAATAAAGCTTTATTGATGATTAGAGTCAATCTACAAGGCAACGTTCAAGTGTTTGACAGCCTCCTCAATTGGCATTCCTTCATCCTTACAATTAATAACTTCAAAGGTCATGTTCTTTAAGGAGTCATTCTTCAAGAGACAAACCAACAAGTTTGCCAAATCTTCTCTTGAGGTATGACACATCTTACGATACTTGGTACTCAAATGTGGACGTCCAATTAAGATCTTGTTCATTGCCTTTTCCTCTGTCAAATCTCCTGATCTGACAATCAAATAATCCAAATTCTTGGTTTCATTTTGAATGAATTGATCAAGCTTGTATTGATTCTCAGCATATTCTCTATTTTCCTTACATTTATCACATACAAGAGCATCCTTTCTTTCTCCAGATGAGAAATGATCACAACCAACAGCTGACATGGAAATGTACTTCTTGACATTACTCTTCATGGCTGCTTGGGCTAGGAATTTACCAGAAGTAAATTCAATCTTTTCAATATCCTTTCCAGAAGTTGATCCAGCTGCATCAATCACAAAATCACATCCTTCCAAATATTTAACAAAGTCATCTGTTTGAAGTTTTGTCAAATCTCCAACGAAAACATCAGTACAACCCAATCCTTGAACTTCCTTCTTGGCATCTTCATCTCTAACTAAACCTTTACACTTAAATCCTTGGTCACAAAGTCTCTTACATAAAACTTCGCCAAGTTTTCCTGAAATTCCAGTAATGAAAACACAAGGTTGGTTTTGATGAGAGGAGCAAGCAACTTTTCTTGATTCCATTTTGAATAATGTTTTGATTGTTTTTTTTCATTAACATTTTGTGAATTTTGCTTATTGGATTTATACCATTTTCGGTAGTTGTATAAATGGTCAATTAACAATAGTGTTATGTAGTATTATTGACTAATTATCATTTTAGGAAGAATTTAACATTGATTACAAAAGGATATAATCTAAATTTCGTAATTATTAACCTCATCCTTTTCCATCATTATAAATTCTTCATAGAGAATTTTAAGAAGAAAAAAGGCGGGTTCAACGCTACCTATTCAATTAAGCCATTTTGTTTTTAAAATGAATCTTCAATTTTATTAAAAAATTTTAAAAAAAAATTGTTGATCATCAACACACCTAAAAAGAACTTGTTTTCAGTGTGTGTAATATTGATAGAATACAATCATACAACAACAAAATCATCATTATATTAATAAGAGAATAAGCCTTTTAAGCTTGTCCACAATATCATCACTTTTACAGTAAGCCTAAGAATAATAACAACAACATGTCTGCAACAACTACTACTAAAGGAGGAGAAACATTGTATGTCCACGTTAATGCTGAATCGGACAAGGAAATTGACTTTTTGTATAAAAACGAAGAGGAATTGAGCAATGCCTTGAAGGCTGCTATTCAAGAACAAGGTACACAAGTACCAAACTTGGAGGCTTCGGTATGTTTTGAACAATCAAAGGTTGGAGCTAACTGTGAATGTATTACCACATGAATTATATGATCACAAATAATTTTAATATTACTATCATCCTTATCATAATTTAATAATTTAAAATAATAACAGGCAAAGTCTCACTATGAAGCAATTCTCAACATTGTTTCACCAAATCACTCTAAGAAGGCTAAGGAATTGGCTTGCCAATTCATTCCGAAATATGCTGCTAACTTCCCAAGCCTTTCATCAGAAAGTATGTCAAAGCAATTGGATTTGTGTGAAGAAGAGGACAAGTCGATCAGAATTAATGCTACCAAAGGATTACCAAAGTTGTGCATCAACAACACTGTAAATATTTCTCAAGTAACCAGTATTCTTACACAACTTCTCAAAGAGGAAGATCCTGTTGAAGCTAAGGTAGTTAGACAAAGCTTGAATGAACTTATGGATATTGATCCAAAGGAAACATTTAAATCACTTTTGGATCTTGTTGCTACACCAGCTGTTCAAGATAGTCCAAAGGAAACTGAACTTCTCAGAGAAAAGACTGTTGAATTCATCTCTGAAATCATGTTCAAGAAACGTAAAGCCATTCAAGCAAAACTTTCTGGAGAAGACACTGAAAAGGAAATTATTACAGTTATTGAAAAGATTTTGAGACTCTTCGCTTCATCATCCTTCTCAAACAAGGAAAAGGAAGCTGAGCATATGAGACTCTTCCTTTCCCTCGTTGCTCGTTTGAAGTCATACGAAAAGGATTCTTTCAAGTTTATGCAATTCCTTAGAAATCACATTCCAGTCGATTTGACCAAGCCACTCGATCTTGCTGATGAAGAAGATAGATGGAAATTGAGAAAATTGATCAGCTTTTTGAGAGCTGCCAAGAAGGGTATGGTTCACTTGAAGGATAATGCTCCATACTTCTCCTATTTGATGAATCAAATCTTCCCATCACTCAATAATTTGAATACCAGTGTTCCAGAAGAAGATAAATTGAGAGTTGATACCCTCAAGGCTATTACTGAAATTGCTCTCTTCACTTCTGAAAATCACTCTAGAGCTATTTTACCACTCATTTATCAAACTTTGAAGAATGAAATTCCAGAAAAGGATGCCGCTAATCCAAAACTTAATCTTACCAACATTGAATGCTTCCTCTTCATCTTCCATCAACTTGCTTTCAAGGCACAAGGATCCCTCAATGAAATCTGTGGTATTAAGATTATCACTGGTCAACCAACTGATAACTATGGCGATTTCAAGCAATTGAGACAAGATATGCTTCAAAGATTGGGTAACCTTGAGGCCGCTGTTTCTCCATACGTTCCAAGACTTGAAGAATCAATCAAGGTCTTGAAGGCTGAAAAGAAGGAAGAAAACAAGGAAAAGGTTAGAATGGAAACCCAAATCTTGAACTGTGCCAAGAATATCTTGGAGCTTACTCGTGCTCTCAAGAAGAATCGCCCAGATTTCATCTCTACACTCACCACTAAACCAAGTTGGATTACCTATAGAAAGAAGGTTAAGAATACCAAGAGAAAGGACCGTGATGGAAAGGATAACAATCAAGGAAAGAATAAGGTCCAAAAGAGAGACAATAACCAAAATAAGAATAATCAAAGAAGAATTGATAGCAGTAGTAATAATAGAGATAGTGGTAGTAATAATAGAGGAGGTCGTGGAAGAGGACGTGGAGGTAACTCAAATCGTGGTGGTAGAAGATTCTAAGATCATTATAAATTCTTAATTTGTGATCTACCATTCAATCCAATTTAATTTTATTGATACACAAGATGGTTATTTGAAGAATGCTATAAGATGATTATTGCACAACAAGATTTTTAGAATAACCATGATTGGGAATTCACTATTTATTCACATCAATTTTGTAGTGCATTCTACAATAGTCCGAGAAGGTTCGCCACACACAATGCTCCTTCAAATCAGGCGCAGCATAGCTATTCTTTTTTGCACTCTCCAAACACTTGTTGAGATAATCAGAGAAGAATTGCACCATCTTTTTAACACTCAGCTTGTGCACTATTAAATTTGAATTCATGATACCTCCTAGGTGAAACATTCGAGCATCTACAATTCTGGTAGTATTAGAGTCTTCTTTTTGCAAATATCTGGTACCCATCATTACTACCTTACGGGCACCTTCTTCCTCGTCCTTATTGAGATATGAGCAGGTCTTGTAGAGTTGAGTAACTTCGACAAGCTCATTATTTGTTGTAAAGGTTCCTTTTGCTGAAATGACATTTTCCAAACATCTTTTTCTGAAAAGAGATCCAAAATCTATCGTGCATGATTGGATAACTGTTGAATACTTGTTGGACGAGGAATTCAAATCAATCTCCCTATAGTCATAGTACTTTCCAGTTACTAGTAAGCCATATTGATCCCCGTGAGCTTCATTGGCCAACAATGCTCGAGCCACTACTTCTATTGGCTGATTAACTCGTGTAATATATTTTTGTAATTTCATTCCTGATATTGTTGAGTAATTTTCTTTAGATTTGTACACTTGAATGCTTGAATCACTTTCGAATAGATCCAATAATTGCCAATCTTCTGTATGTTCACACAAATAATGTACAAAATCAAAGTCGGCATCAACAATGGTTTTCAAGTTCATATCCTCCTCTGTTAACCGAAAGCTCTCATGATAGCTCGTATATCGTTTCTTTCTCTTTTGAATGGCATCAATACAATGCAGAGGAAGATTTCTTACATTATTGTCGAACCACTTTTTCAAAAATTTAGAGCTGGTTTTTTGAAAGTAGTTAAAGTAGTCTTCAAGCTCAGTATAGAACATTTGATTGAGTAATTTGAGAGAGGTGAGTAAGGTATTTTCATTCTCTTTCAAATCAAATATTTGATTTTGGCTAATAATCTCCTTCATGAATTGTTCTTTTTGTTTTGAATCAGCTGGTGCACAGTTATCTTCATCCGCTGAAGAAGAACTTGCAATGTCGAATGCATTAGAGGAAGAGGAACTGGATTTCCTAGTGATTGATACAAAATCAAAGTGAGGATTTTGAATTTCTTGTGGATCAATTTCCTCAAAGATGGGTGAAATAGATTCCACCACCATGTGATGATGTTTAGGTTGGGTTTTCAATTGTTGAGTTTCAAGATTTTGATTTTGTGAAGCCAATTTTAAATATTCGTGGCATGTAGAGTTGAGTTCTGTGAGCCACTTGTGTAAATATTCGTGGGCAAGCAATAGAGAAATTCCATTTGGTGGTGATAGGTTTCTCTTCTTATTGGAATAGGTCGTCAATATTTCCTGTATGACCAAATCAAAACTCTCCAAATGTGGATATTTAAATGTTGTTGAAAAGGTACTGAACTGTTCATTCTTAAACATTTCTAAACACTTGAATTGACCCAAATCTCCAATCAAGATACTCAAGAAAATATCACATCTATGAAATAACTCCTCAATATCATCAAATTTTCTACTCTTTCCATTCAAAACATTGTAAAAATCATCAAGAAATAGTAATTTCCAAATATGAGTTTCCCTATTATGTCCTCCATAATTGACTTTCTTATCAATAAGAAATGATTCAAATTTCCTCCTCAATATTCCAATAGATTCTTGCTCATGGGCATTCTTGAATAATTTTCCATATTTTGGAGAGGTAGGAGGACTTGAATAATCATAGAGAGATTTGTTAGAAATGGATAATCCTTGCAAATTAATGTGAAATGAGGTAATTTCTGATGAACTATCAAAGGAATTGAAAGAACTTGACTTGCGTTTGCTTTTCAAGTTTTGTAAGTTAGGAGAAGAGGAAAGATTGGAGCTTGTAGTTGGTGATTGTTCTGCTGCAATATTGGTAGTGGAAATATTCGAAAGTAAACTGTAGTTGGCTATTTCACATATTTTCGGATCATAGCAATAATAATATTGATGACAAACCTTTTAGATCAGAGGTTGATGATGATGAGCCCAGAAACTGAAGTGAATTATTTTGCAAATTATCATGTTGATGATTAATTATTATTACACTCAGAGGAATAGAATAAATTCCATCACTTGACGAAACCTTTCTTGGAGACGAAGAACTGGCCATGATAAAGTTGTCAACCAACCTATTATCTCTCTATTTTTTTCAATAACTAGTTTCGCTTCACATATCTTCTTTCAGAATGTTTTCACTTGTCACATGTTTGTGACCATTTTTAGCAACAGTTTCACTTTTGAACGGCCATTTGCTTCACATCTCCAATTTGACTCATACAATTACTTTCACTTTCAACCTCGATCTTCAATATTTATATTTGTGTAAGATTTCAATAGTTGCAACTATACGAATATTTTTGTTACTGTAAATCTTATTAAATTGTGCGACTGGGTAAAAGCATTTTTTCAAATCAAAAAAAAATGCAAAACTCAAACTCTTTGACTTCCACCGACATTCATCCAGTTAGTCCCAGTAGTCCTAGTACTGTGCAAGAAGAAGGATCTAGAACATTAGCAAATATGTGGGAAGATCTTCCATTGGAAATTTATTCCGAAATCTTGTCCTTTCTTCCAGTTTTGCCCAATTATTTTAGATTGTCTAGAGTTTGTAAATCGTGGAAGGATATTTTCAATTTTCTGATGAATGATTACTTTGAATATTCGGCTTTTCATTTGGATTTTTGTAAGTAATGCTGTTTGTTTTTATTGTTTAATAATTCTTTCTAAAATTTACAATTTGATCGCATGTTTCCGATGATGGACCATCAATTGAAATGATAAAATCGTACAGCTGAGGTCGATCCTTATCGAATGGAATATTCCGACTTGTTGAAGATTATTGCAAATTGTAGGGGAGTTAAAAAGGTCACTCTCCACTTTATGATGGTCACTCCAGAGATTTTGAAAGCTATTGGAAGAACCTCTGTTGAAACTCTTGTGATTTCCAATTGTGAAGTGAGGAATGAATTGAATGATGTGGATGTAGATGATTATCTTTCAAGATTTAGAACTTATAATAGTCATTACCATAGCTCAATAGCTTTGGAATTCCAGCCATTTGAGGAAAAAATTGTTACTAGTAATTCTTATATGCTTCAATTACAAAAATTCTCCAAAGATGTTAAGCTTACCAAGCAAACTAACTACTTTCAATATCTCAAAACTGTTGTATTTCTAGACACTCCATTCTATGCATTATACCCAAAATTCATAACTAGCGAAATCGAGTCAACCCACCTTTATCAATACATGAGCCATGAATGCGAGCTTGAACACTTTGAAATCCCATCCTTTGAGTATCTCGACATTGATAATATTAAAACCAGGCCATTTGTGGATGATACACCAGCATCAACCAGTACTTTTGGGTATTTTTCAAGTTTATCTCCAAACAACCCTAAGAAAATGGTTGCACTGAAACGTAATGACAGACTTGTAAATATATTGTGCATTACAAATGGTTTTATTCAAGCACAGACTATTGTTAATGGACAATATATTGACTATGTAACTATTGATCCTCTTGAACATGAAAAGTGTTATGAATTCTTTATGAGAAACAGATTACCATTCAATCTGAAAACAAGAGTGTCCTTTGTTGGATCTTGCAAGAATTTGGATGTATTTAGAAAATTTGTTACCTCAGGTTATATGAAATTACTAGATGTTGATATCAATGACCAGACAGTTCTATTTTCAGCTCTCGATAGAGCATACGAAACCTCACCAGGATTTACTGGAGATTCGTATCCATACCAATTCTTCAATTGGAAATCTCAATTAGAGATTTCTTCACTCATTAGTACTATCAAGTGGATTCATGAAACTCCAGAAATATTGGCGCAATTAGATCAAAATGGAGCAATCTTTAAGGAATATGTTTCAACTTGTAAAAATATGGATAAGAGATGGAAGAATTACTTTTCCAAATTCAAGAATGACATTAACAGTAAGATTGACTGGGAACACTTTATCAAAACAGGTGAAGAACAAGCTCCAACAAAAAAGAGAAAGCAAGCCTCAACCTCAACAGCAAATGTTGAAAATCCATCCAAGAAGAGATAGTATTCCCTTTAATATATTAAAATCCTCAATAATATATTCTTAAGGGAATTATTTAACACCAATTCCTTTCAGTGACAAACAACTAATTTTGACAATATTTCAGTTTTTCATTAAAATGATATTGTCAATGATAATTACTGGAATTCTATCAAAAATAAGGTTAAATCTATTTGTGTGATAATTGTTTGGCGAGCATGTTCAATCTAGCAACGCATTTCTGAAGTAAATCTCCATTATTTTCATTCATACATGCATTGCAACATTTAGAGTACCATTCGTAGGATTTCATAACATCAATTGGAGTGCCATCGCCTCTTGCATACATGTCAGCCACAACGTATTGAGCTTTTGACAATCCTTGTTCAGCAGCTCTCAATGCAAACTCCAAACCTTTACTGAGATCCTTTTCCACATGTTTACCCAAGCAATACATTAATCCAACTTGGAATTCACCTTGGGGATTCTTTTGATGAGCTGACTTGGAATACCATTCAAAAGCTTTGGATAAATCTCTTTCAGTACCATCTCCAAATTCATACATGGCAGCAACATCATATTGACTACCAGAATCACCTAATTCTGCAGCCTTCAAACACCATTTGAATGCTTCATTTACATTTCTTGGAATTACATCACCAATATCATACAATTGAGCCAATTTCTTCATGGCAAATAAATTATTCTGATTGGCAGATTTGGTAAACCAAGTCATGGCACATTCCACATTTCTCTCCACTCCTTCTCCTTCCAAATAATTCAATCCAACATCAAACTGTGCCTGTGAATGTCCACTTTCTGCTGCTTTGTTACAATATTCAAAACTCTTTTCAAAACTCTTCTCCACACCAAATCCAAAATAATAAAAAATTCCAACCAAATAAAGTGCCTGCACATGTCCCTTCTGTGCAGCCCTCTGATACCACATGAAAGCCAATGGAATCTCTTTTTGTTCCATTCCCAAGCCTTTATGATACATGTGTCCAACATAATATTCAGCATTCGCATTTCCCATATTGGCCGCTTGTAAGAAGAAATTCAAAGCCTTTCCGTAATCCTTGTCTTCCTCCATGAGTATCAAGCCTGCGTTGAGTGCCACTCGTGATGGATCGATGGTGAAAAAAGTTTCGGGTGATGGCTGGTTTGTAGAGTTTGATTCTTGCATTTTTTTTTGATTATTATGAAAGGTGGAAATTGTAAGTGTTGAATTTTGGCGCCAAAAATTATTAAATAGTTCAATACTATTTTTAATAATGTTACAAAACATTTAAATATTTAAGAAACATTGTTAAATATTCAGATATTACTGCAACCAATAATGGAAAGATTTCCACCATCTCCTCAAATGGAGAATTTTAAACTTTATTGAAAAAAATGTTAAAAAGTAAATCAATCATTTCCAACTCTCTCAAAGTACAACAACAACACCACACCACGACCATCAAATTATTAGCCATTAATTACAATGACAAGAAGAATTATATATATCCTAGCTGTTCGGGAAAACATTTTCACATGACCACATTCAATCCTGTTCAACAAACAAATAATTATTTAACAAATGTATTGAAGGAATGTGCTGGATTGAATCGGAAGGAATTGGATTTGTTTGAACAATTAGGTTTGGATGAGAGTGATATGGAGGAATTACAGGTACAAATTTCGGAAACTAGTTATCAAGCTGCTATGGAAAGATTCAACAGAATTGTGAATAACAAGTGTGTTTTTATTGAGAGGGATGAAAGTATTGATTTGAGCAAGTTTTCAATCAAGTTGGTAGAGTTTGCTGCCTCAAAGGTAAAAACTCCAATTAAAAGGGATTTGTCAAGTAGTTCTATTATTCATCAAGAAAAGCAAGTCAAGGAAGAAATAATTAAACAAGTTATCAAAGAGGAAGAAACAGTTGTGACTCCTGCTGCTACAGCAACTCCTACTCAACACAAAGAATCGATTATTAATATTGAAACAATTCAAAAGGAAGTAACAACACCAATTTCAAATGAAGAACCATCTTCCATTTCTGCACTAGTTCAAGAAGAGGCAAAACCAGAGGAAGAAGATGAAGAAAGTAGAGAAAAATCCCAATTTCAACTTCCAACTGAAAGTTATTCAAATTGGGATAAGGAAATAACCCTTTATGTAATGAAAGGAGTAATAAGGAAAGGAGGAGCTGGTATGAAAGTCAAACAAATTCAATGCTTGCAACGATTTGAAATTAATGGACGTGTTTTGGAAAGTGTAAGATTAGCTCTTGAAAAGGAATCAAAACAAGTGGTGTGTGAAAAATTAATTCGTCAACTTGCCATTCCAAATTACAAACCAACTCCAAGTATTGTTTCTAAAATTGTAGAATGGGTTGAAAATCGAAAATAAATTCTAAGAATTTTGTGCTAGAGGTTGTAGAGCTAGTCGAATGAGACCTCCCGAGAGAATAACCAGTGGTGCAGGTGCATCAATCACAGATTGTAACAAAACACTCAACACGACTGTACAGGCAGCTGGCACGAATTGAGTTTCCACACATGACAACCACAATACATAACCTGCTACAAAGACAAATCCAACACTTGAGGCATTCACTCCAGCCAGAATTATTTTTACACTCTTATTATCTCTGTACTTGTTCCAAAGAGGAATGGCAGTCCACATGAAAAGGAATGGCGGTAGGAAGGAGCAAAACCAGGAAATGAATGCACCGAGTGGACCTCCAATCACTCCACCAACAAATGCTGATAAATTGAATAATGGACCTGGTAGGGCATTCTGTAGGGCAAATCCATTCAAAAATTGCGATTCTGAAATGGTTGGCAAGGTGGAATTATTAGGATTTACGGAAAACTCATTCAAAATAACAGGAAGAATGACATGCCCTCCACCAAATATCAAACTGCTAATTCTGAAAAATCCCTCTGCAAGATAGAGTGGAGTCCACTCGATAAATTGTCTTGAAATGAATAAGCTTAGTAGTAGCATGATGAAGATGGTAATAAAAATTATTCCCATGATTGGTTTAAGTGAAATATCCTTGCTCTTTTCAATGGTATTGCTTGTTTCGTTATCGTTGGATTTGTCAACACTGTTGGAAATGATTTGACTAGCAGTAGTGGAGGAGGGTGTCTCAGCAGCAGGAGAGGGTGTTGCCTCATCAACTTGCTCATAATTGGTAGATCTTTTGAATATTCCCTTGTTGAAAATCTTTTTAATTTTCACCTTTGAATCTGTAAATAATTCCAACATGAAATATTTGGAAAATTTCAAAAATTTGATAATGCTTTCAAACTTTCCCTTATTTCCTACTGCATTTTGTTCATATGAATTTGTGAAATTTTCATACTTGTTTTTGAAATATTTGCCTCCATATTCCCCAAACCAATTCGAAAGTCCTCCAAAAATCATGATCGATAATAACATCCACCAAGTTTGATATATCAAAAATAATATAAATGCTCCAATCATTAAGCTCTGATACAACTTGGAACCAACTGTCAATTTCTTGGCCATCAAATAACCAGCATGCATAATGATGGACACGGCAGCACACGAAAATCCACTCAAAGCAATCTTTATCCAATAAGGAAATTGAATATCCGTGTCCACATCTTTCATCAAAACTCCAACAATTCCCATCACCAATCCACTTGGTAATGAAAATATCAGAAAGCTCACCAAAGCTCCAACATATCCTCCTCTCAATGTTCCAATAGCAATCACCAATTTGGTACTTAATGGTCCAGGCAATGATTGACAAATGGAAAACAATTCTGAAAACTCCTCTGGAGTTAACCATTGATGATTAATAACAAATCGATCCTGTAGCAGTGAAGTATGAGCCATTGGACCTCCAAAGCTTAAAAAACCAATAGGAAGCATATCAAATGATAATTTGGCTATTTTCCATACATAGGCTCGTAATTGTTGCAATTTTGTATTATTAGTTGTTGTTAATATTCTAATTGGTTCATCATCGTCTCTATCATCATCATTATTATTTCCTATTATTTGATTCTCTTGTTGATTATTAATTATATTATCCTCTTGTTGATTACCATTAAATTCTTCTCGTTCCGAATATTGTTGTTTGTTAACACTTTCATCATCATTGTGATGACGAGATGAGGAAGAAATCATGTTACCACCTCACTATTTCTCGTAACGACAATTTTTTCTTTTCTCTAAGCAATTCTTAAGAAAATAGAAAAATAATTAATATATCAACATTGTACAAGTTTGGCAATTTTTTGAATTTAATTTTTTAGATTGAACAAAAATTTAATTTTGTTTAAATATTATTAAATACATAATAATATTTAATTTGCTTTACAATATATTGAAAGAGTAATACCAATTTGTAGTACTATTTAATTTAAATATTAAAAAAAAAGAAGCGATTAACCGATCAAAATGCTCTTCTTTAGATAATCGGGTTAATTCAATCTCCACTACTTCAATGTCCACCTTCAAACACCACCTACAGTTCGTCTACCGTTTACTTTCGGAGTGAGAAAAAACGAAACTCTAAATATTTCAAGATCCTCTTCATCAATTTTAACAACAAACAAAATATATCATCGTCATCATCATGAGTAGTACCACCCCTTCTTCTACTCTCCCTGATTGGGTTGGAAATGTCGATTTAAATCAAATGGATACCCTGCATCAATTTTATTATTTAATTCGTTCAAACTTTTCAGAGTTGGAAATTACAACCTATGTATCCCTTGCATATATCTTTGTATTGTATGGAATCTTGTCCTTGCCATGGTTTTTAATTAAGAAATTCAAGCCTTCTTTCCTCTACAAGTACAAACTTCAATTGAAAGAAGAAGAAAGGTTAACAGATTGGAATTGTGTTTTTCAATTAGTACTTAATCACTTGTTGCTTTTACCATTGCTTTATACTGGATATCCTGTTCTTAAATGGGTTGGTGTGAGTTATGATATGAATATTCCACCATGGTGGGATATGGTTGGACGTTCCTTGATTTTCTTAGTGATTGAAGATGCTTACTTTTATTGGATTCATCGTTGGTTGCATACTGAATGGGCCTATAAGCATATTCACAAAATGCATCACGAATATCAGACACCAATTGGTTACTGCTCATCATATGCTAGTTGTACAGAGTTTGTCTTGTTGGGTGTTGGTTCGTTTATTGGACCATTCCTTTTTGGAATTCCACACATTATTGGATGGTGGGTATGGATGACAATTCGTCAAATTGAAGCCATTGATACACATACAGGTTTCTACTTCCCATGGTGTATGAGTAATTTAATTCCATTCTATAGTGGTCCACTTCATCACGATTTCCATCACAAGACTTACAATGGAAATTATGCTTCAACATTTACTTGGTGGGATTATTTGTGTGGAACTGATAAGAATTATCGTGAATGGTTACAAAAACAAAAGAAGAAGGCTCAAGAATAATTTGATTATTACATATTGAATTATTAATTGAATTGGAATTTGAGTAAAAAACATTAAACAGGATGAAATTTTGATATTTACACAAATGAAAACAATATATTACTTTTTAAATGAAGTAGTGGTCATGAGAGTGTAACTTCTCATCACATCGTCCCATCCCTTCTTTTCAATTGTGACATTTCTAGCAAATTGATGATTTTCAAAGCCAGCCAAATCGAGCCACTCTCTCAACTCTGCCTCAGAGAATCCGCTTTCATATTGCAATTCATCACCCATATTTCTTGGATGGAATGTTTCAATCAGTGGAAAATCCTTGTCCATATCCAAAAAGACAAGTTTTCCAGAAGGTTTCAAATAGGAAGCAAAAAGCTTGAGTTTTTCTGGAATATTTGGCAAGTGATGGAAACACATGGAGGACACAATCAAATCATAACTATTCTTCTTTCCAATCAGTGCATGATCATCCGTGGTCAAATTTAAATTATGAATTTGCAACAAGTTACCATTCAACATGCCTTCTCCGACCAATTTTTCCTTCTTTTCAGCAAATTGCTTCAACATGCCTTCACTCACATCTACTGCATCCAAACATTCAACACTCTGTCCATATTCATTCAATAGATACAATGAAAGAGCTCCAGTTCCGCAACCAAAATCCATCACTTGCATTGATGATTGATTCGTGAGGTGTTTTCTCAATTCTTCCATAATACCAGTTGCAAATTTTCTACTCATCTCGGCAAAGATTGGATTGGTTCCCCAATCGAGAGCCATCTTGTCGAAATGTTGCTTGTTGAGATCAATTACTTGTTGAGACATTTTTTTATGAGATTTATTTAGTATTTCGGCTTTTTGTGTGAAATTTAAAGGAAATGAATAGTCGGGATTTAGAGTTTTGAATTGGCCGATATGTGATACAAGTTGGAACCACCTAGGTTTCATCTTAATGAGGGTGTACAAATTATTATGCGCATTCGATTAGTGCGTTGGTATAGAAACAGTTGACTGCACTTGATATTTCAAAATTCCTTTAGTTGAAAGTATAAGCTGATACATGTGGGTTTTTGAGTTTACAATTACTAAATTTGATGATTTATTTAACAACTTTACAATAATCATAAAAATCTTTCACACCACCAAGAATGTAATTTTGTAATCAAGAAACGAGAATCACCACAAAAAAATGATTCTACGACGATCAAGGACACAAATACTATTTCCCAGAGTTTCATTTTCTGTTTTAATAATATTCATTGTTGTGATAATTATTATTAATATATTAAATAATAACTATTATATGGATAAGAGTTTCGGAATGATACATAATGGAGTGAATGGATTGCACCAATATCAA
>NW_003163252.1:10247-166614 GCF_000004985.1 Naegleria gruberi | reverse complement strand
GGACTTTCAGGAATTGACAAGTCAGTTGATGTTTAAACTTTGTCTCTTTTGAATCATCTTGTGTGATTTACACCGATATTCGACCTGTTATTATTCATTCTTTGTGTTGATTGATAATGATAGTGTGCAATAATGTGGACCTGTACTGATTCAAGATGACTATTCAAAGTGAAAAGATATTAAGGCGGATCGTACGGTATATTGCATCAAGCGAAAACAAACCTTATCGTTTTTTTTCGTTTTTTTCTGATAATATTATAAAACATTAATGCGACGTCGATTGGTGTGTGAACAATTAAACAATTCGGGAAGTTTGGATGATTAAGGTTGATACGAAAACTCAAGAACGCCACTTCCCAAATAGTCCAAGTATTATTTTATGGAAGTGGGAAAAAAGTTACAAGCTTGGCAATTCGCTTTTTAATCATTGTGTATTCACTGATTGATTGACAGTCTTGTTGAAGGTGTTGAAATCCTTAAAGTTTCCTTAGAGTTCGTTGTTGGTAACATTTCCCAACTCTGTTTGTTTTCTACCTTTTAGTTTAGAAATGCTCAAAAGACTTATTGAGATGTTGCATTGGTGGATTATAATCCTTATTATATTCACTAATTGATATAAATGCATCCAAGTTCAAGTTCGTTACAGAAAATGGTTCAATAGAGAAGAACTAAAAGATTCGTTGCAATAGAAAGATTAGATATAAGACTGCGAGAAACATGCTGACTTGGAATCATTGGCAATGTTTATCCATTGGAATATTTATAATTGTCCTCATTGCAGAATTTCATCAGAAACTCATATTCGAATTTGATGAAAGTTCACCACGACATATAACATATGTACAAGGGAAGTAAAAGCTTCATTGACAATATACCACGAATACATAGTCAATTATGATTCCATAGCCACAACCTTCAAGATAGCTTTGTAAATCTAGCTCTTAGTAATTACTGCACCGCTTATTTCATCCCACAAACTTCAAAGATACTTACCTTCATAGTCACTGATCTTCAATTTAAAATTAATTAAAATTAAAATATTTAAATTTAAAACTCAACTTCCATAACAGGCCACACCATTTCCAAACAAGTCATTTTTACAAGAATAGAAGCAGTAAATTTTCATTTGGCGCGAAATACTTCACTAAAAATTTCATTAATTCAATAAAAAAAAATGAGAGGGAGTTTATCGATATCACCAAATGGAGGAGGCGGCAACAATTCAGCAACATCTCCCAACAATAATTCCAATCATTCACTCCATCATCACTCCTCTCAACAACACTTAACCTCACCTTCCTCATCAAAGAATTTCGTTGCTAGTCCGAGCCATTCCAAACCACTAAGATCATTACATGTAAATGTTTATAATCAAAATATTGGTTTTGGTTCTAGTGGTGGTTCTGGAGGCAATAGTGGAAACAACAGTATTGTATCACCTTCCTCAGGAGGTAGTGCTTCAAATAATAATGGTAGTAGTACAACTGCATCATTTGGAAGTGTTCTCTCTCATGATACATCACCACAATCATCAACTAAAAACTCGAGTTACCCTAACACAATGTCTCTCATCAATGTTTCGAGAACACCTTCTGGTAATAAGAATAGGAAACTTGATGTGGGTTCTCCCAAAGTTTTCAGATCAGGACAAACTCTCTCCATGATTCCTTCAACTCCTCCAAAGGGTGGTGGAAATACTCCAACATCACTCAATAGTTCGCCCAATACGGCTGCTTTTAAAGATGTTACTACATCACCTGCCTATAGAAATAATTCAACCTCAATAGAACCGAGAAGAGGTATTCAAACGAGTAATGCAAATAATACCCTAGGAAGATTTCCAACAAGAAATGTTTCTGCTTCATCATCTTCATCCCCTTCTAAACCTTCGGCTACTACACCAAGTAAAAAATCAATTCTAGATGAATTGAAAATAGACAAGATGAGAAATCCTCTCCACAGACCAATTAGCGTTCATGCCTTACCTCAAATGTCCAATGGGCAATTTGAATCTCTATTTACACATACTAGAAAATTATCATATTCATCAGCGAGTGCTCAAGGAAAAAGACCAACAATGGAAGATGAACACTTTTTCGTAAAGAATATCGAGGAAGCCCTTAATCAGCATCCAATTTCTCAATTTAAATTCCATGCCATGTTCGGAGTATTTGATGGCCATAGTGAATCCGAATGTGCAGAACATTGTAAACAGGTAGGTTAATTATTGTTTTAACTGAAGTTTTATTTACATATTATGTACGACAGGCCTTATTCCAACATTTGGCAAATAACAAACATTTATTGATGGCCGACTGGCAATCTTCAGCTACTCTATCCATAATTTCTCTATTCAGTGGATCATTAATTTGCATGCCAGCTTGTGTTTGTTTTCTAAAGGTTTCATAGTTGAGGAAAGCACGTTGAATGTACAGCATGGCGATTGGAGAAATTTCACAAGTCTTGATGGCCTCATTCAAATATTCCAAAGCGAGTTCTGGATTGGTTTGTTGACATTGAGCAGCCTTAGCTCCCAATTCAGTGGCCTTATTGTGCATTAATTTGGCATGGGTGAGAACCTTGAGCTCTTCAATAAAGTTAGTAATGTCGCTGTAATCATTTCCATTTGAAATCTTTTGCAATAATTGGGTTGCTCTTTCAATATCCTCTTTGGCATGTTCTGGATTGATATTGGTGTTGTGCAATCGGCACATGGCTCTCCTTGCATGAGCTGAGCACAATTCTGAAATGTAATTTGGATGTAAATTATCAATTTGTTCAGGTTTAAAATGATCAATATATAAAGTAAAATCTCTCTCGGCATTGGCAATGAAAATTTTAGATGTCTCGGTATTTCCCATATCAGAAAGGAAGGACTCTACAAAAACTCTTCCTCTCAAATTATATACATAATAATCCAAGTAATAGTCCTTAATATTATGCTCCTTAGCTTGTTGAATTGTATCCTCAATATATCTCTCACAATCTATCAGACAATTATTGAGAGTATCCAATGCTTCATCACTCCATTCTGGATTGACTGAGAATGAGGTGATGGCAGTACTCTCTGGAGCTCCTCCATTATTATTTGATGCACCAGTAGAATTTGATCGTTCCTCAACTCTCATATTTTCACCAGTTTCTTTCAAATATTCGAATAATTCAAATTGTAATTCGGCACGTTTCAAAAACTTGATTGGTGCATTTGGATTAGATTCAATTGATCTTGTGACATAATGAAGAGCTTGTCTCAAATCTTGTTTAACAACCTTACAAAAACTAGCAAAACCAAAATCAAGTTCATCACTAGCAATTCCAAAACTGAAAGCTTTATCATAATCCTGCTCCATAATTGAATAGTACTGATTTCTTTCCTCCTCTGTTTGAGCTCTTCTCCAACAAACCATAGCACAACTGGCCCTTCTGCAGAGAACTGTAATTTGCAATTCTTTGGAAGCATTAATAGTTTCATGAATTGAATCTCCCAAAAAGTGATCCTGCGTCTGAGCCAATTCTTCCATCATTTTGATCATCATTTCAATTTGTGCCAACAAGGTAGTAAAAGGATGAACATTATCATAAATTGTATGAGCAATTCTATTAGAATTAGAAACAATGGTTAATAATTCATAAATTGGTTTTTCCTTTTCACTAAGAATTAATTCTTGCTCTCCTTCTTGATTGTTATTATTGTTATCCGATGATGATGAATTTAATGTTTTAAAATTATAATGATAATTAGCAGAATTTCGGAATGATAATTCTTGTGCTTGAATGAAAGCTTGTGCTTGATAATTTTTCAATAAGCCTGCCATCATCATACCACCACTATTATTGCCCACCAATAAACGTTTCCATGATGATGAAGCAAACACAGCAGAGGAAGAGGACGATGAAACTCTACGTATCAAATGATTAACGAACATTTTTTCAAAATAATTTAAAATTGATTGAATTAATTCCGATTTAAAATTATTAATAATATAACCAAGCAGATAAATTCAATTTGCTGATTAATACCTTGTTAATTAATAATAATAAATAGAGAGAGTTTCATTTGTCATTATCTATTGCACAAAATTACTTGTTTTCTAAACATGATACTGATGCAAAAAAGTTCGCAGGCGTTCAAGCTTCATTTTCCAGACAACACGAGAAAAAAAAGTCCTCACATCAAAAAGAGCAGCGTCGTATTTGTTACTTTAAACTGCAGGAAGGCACTTCATCACGTCTGGTCGTATTAAAATTTAAAAACACTCAACAATACATTATACAACTCCCAAATAATAATAATAACAAAATTGTTGATCCTTCGATACTTTTTTAGCCTTTGAAAAACATAAAAACAAAAAATGCTTCCACAGCAAGTAATTGATATCGTTGATGATGATGACGATGAAAGCACAACAATCCAACAACATGCTTCTTCTTCAATTCATAATAATAATAATTTTAGTACATTGAATGGTCATCTTGTGAGTAGTAGTAACGGAGAATCTAGTAGAAGCAGATTCGCTGGTGCCTTTTCTATCGATGATTCATTTTCGGGTGATAATGATGCATTGAGTCCGTATACACCATCAAAAAGAAAATTAGAAGAAATCAAGTCGTTTGAAGAGCCTACCAGTGAGGATGACGATGATGTGTATGGAGATGTAAATTTGGACCAATTAATAATGAATTACGAAAAAACCAAATCAGCCTCTTCATCATCATCCGAAAATTCATCTTCTTATTTTGTTACAGGTAGTAATATGTTTGGGATGCTTGGACTTGGAAATCCAGTTTCAGATTCCGCTAAAATTTCATCCTTTACAAGGCTGAATAATCCAGCAATTGATCCTTCTCAAGTCAAGTTCTTGGCCTGTGGACACTATCATACAATTTTACTAACAAAAGAAAATCAGCTCTATGCATGCGGAAAGAATAATTATGGCCAATTAGGAATGGGAAATTTGACAAAAGTTGTAAATATTTTCAAATTTGTAGATTCAAGTTTGAATGGCATGCCAAAAGAATTGATTACCGATATTAAATGTGGAAGATACCACACAATGTTCATTACAAACCAACCTAATGATAATGTATGGGTTTGTGGTAAGAACAAGACAGGTCAAATGTCTCTTCCATCTATGAATATTTATCCATCACCTCAACGCTTAATTACTCAATTTTCAGGAAAGGTTCTTTTTGCATCCTGTGGATCAGAATATACTTTTATCAAAACTACCGATCATATTTATGCTTGTGGTGACAATTCTAGAGGCCAATGTGGAGTTGGTATAGAATTGCCTCAAATCAAAAAGTTTACTGTTGTTCGTGACCCATTATTTATAAGACAAGATATTGTACAAATAGAATGTGGAGAATTCCACACATTATTTTTGACTGCCAGTGGTGAAATTTGGGGAGCTGGTACAACTGTTAATGGACAACTTGGACTTGATCCTGTAGTACTTGGTAAACAAAATCTCTACTCTCCAACCAAAATACCAGTCTCAAACAATGAGCCAATCAAGAGTATTAGTTGTGGCTTCCATCACTCTGCCTTTCTTACAAAAACTGGTAAGATTTTCATTTGTGGTAGAAATGGAGATGGGCAACTTGCTACTGGTGAAACCGTTCCAAGACTATTTTCATTTACTCATATTCCATTGTCTGCATCATCACTGGGTCACCATTTTGTACAGGACCTTTATTGTTATTCATACTATTCTATTGCAATTACTGATAAGAGAGAAATGTTCTTGACTGGTAGTAACAAGTGTGGACAATTAGGTTGTCTCGAAACTCCAAAGATTGAAAAGTTTAGCAGAACTTTCAAACATAGAGTCATGAATGTATATTGCGGTAGAGATACCTTGATGGTTGAAGCTGAAAATAAGGAATATACTGAAGCTGTCCATGAAGATACACTCGGAAAACTTTTAGACTTTGACAATGAAGATATTATGAGTCTATTGGATTCTTACATTATTTGCAGTGATGATAAACAGTATCCAATCCTGTATGATTTTGTTATGGCAAGATTTCCATTCTTTGAAGCATTTAGTAAGGATGTGAGTGGAGTTCCATCACTTGAAAGACCAAGCAAGAAGAGAAAATCTAGGGGTGAATCCTCCATAAGAATTATTGACCTTTCTTCCATTTCTACACTTTCCAGCAAGTCTGTCCTAAAGATTCTCAAATATATTTACACAGACGTTCTCGATGATTTTGGTACAACTATTCAAGAAGATTTGGACGTGATTTTATGGATTGCAGAAAAGAGTAACAAGGACTTTTCCTCTGGTCCTCCAAGTATTTCCAACATTGCACGTTATGTAAAGCTTGTTTTACAAAATACCCTATCCGGTATCACTAATGGAACTGTTGTCAAGACACTCTCTGCTTTACAACTGTTCAAAAACCATCCACTCATTGAAAGTATTTACAGACACTGTATTGCACTAATTAGAAAGATTGAAAAGACTTATACTATTAACGAGATTAAGGACTATAATGATCTTTCAAAAGAGGCCCTTATAGAAGCATTGACAGCAGGTGAAAATTATCATTGTTTGGGATCAAGTGATGTATCAATTCCTCCGTCCACCTTCTCAGAAGATATGGAGAGTTTATACGCAAAAACACAGACAACTAATTCTGGTGATGTTAAACTTGTTCTTTCTAAAAGTACAACCATCCATGCTCACAAGGCTATACTGGCAGTCAAGTGCGATTTTTTCAGAGTAAAATTTACATCAGGAATGTGTGATATGGATTCATTTGACATTTCTGACGATTCGGAAGAAGAGGACAAGGAAGAAGTTCAAGCTCATATTTCCTTTATCAAGTATCTATACACTAATCAGGTACTGTTGAATGGTAGCAATGCTGTCAGCTTTTTAACCAAGTGGAACTTTTATTCAATGGACATTAATCATCAAATTAGCTTGCGTTGTCAATCAATAATAATTGAAGGTTTGACAGAGAGCAATGTTTTAGAATTCCAAAAATCCTTCTTTTTCGATCGTTCTTCTCCTTATCACCACTTACGAAAAGCATGTGTACAAGCCCTTATTAGTCACTGGCCAGCCATTAACCAACGTTACACCAAGAAACAAATTCAAGATCACATGACATTTGACCAGTACATTAAGATAACACAAGCATTCCTCAAATTACAAGCCAAAACCAATAATACAGTTTAAGTTCTAATTCGTCTCAAATGCTTTTTCCTTCTTTGCAACAAAATGAAAGAAAAGCTCAGCAAAGAAGACTATTTCCAAATGTGTCAAATATCAAAAGAAGAAGTATTGTGCTAAGACAATTATTATTCCACCAAGATGTATCAAGAAGAAGTATTATAAGAAGTGTTTGAAACGTTCAAAGGGTAAGAAGATTTGTAAGAAATTCAAATTAGTTGGTGGAAAGAAAAATTTGCAAGTCAATCAAGAAGAAGATTTGTATCAAGAGAAAGACATGTAAGAAGCCAACAAAGCCAATCGTTAAACCATCCTTGTAAAGTAATAACATTTGCTGAAGAATAAACTAAAATTCTGATTCTTCCAACAAAATCCATAAAAATTGATTCATGCCCATGTTAAAAATATCAATCGCCCACCGTGGGGGTCGAACCCACGACCACAAGGTTAAGAGCCTTGCGCTCTACCGACTGAGCTAGACGGGCTTCTCATTCACGATAAATATGGTCTTCTTATGAAAAACATTGAAGCCTCTGGTCTTCAGATGTTGATCTAGATAAACATTACAATAAATTTAGAATTCGTATCACACTGGTATGTGGATAGACAGTACAAAGTGTGGGTTTTCGATTGGTTTCTTGTGTGAACTGGATCAAAACAAAAAAAATGAACCAACTTCATCAATTGCCAACCGAGGTTTTGGATCACATTATATTTTATATGGGAAACTCTGCAAAAGATGTTATTAGTTTTTCATCCTGTTGTAAAGTTTTAAGAGAGGAACTACTTGAATCAAATCCATTAGTACTAGCATTAAAGGTTTCCTCCGATATTAGAAAATTAGGAAATATAAATTGTAGGAGAATGAAGGCTTTAAAAAAGAAACAATCTTTTCAAAAACCAAAAGATCAAAACATTTTAAAAGAATACAAGAGGAAGTTTGATGAATTAAATAGTGAGAATGATGAATTAAATAGTGAAAATGAGGAATTAGAAACATGCTCAACTACACAAATTACAAAAGCATTCCGTTTGACTTCTACTTATGGTAGAGAAAATTTTATACAAGAAAGTAGGGAATATGCATTTGAAAAATGGTTAACTGTTGAAATTGAGACAAAAATTGATCAATCAAAGAAATCCTCTACACTCAAAACCAACGCCATTAAGGAAACTGATGGCATTAAGAGGATGTGGAGCCGATTAATGAATGAATACTTTTTATTTCAGTGTGGAGAGGAAGTTTGTGAAATAATTTCCAAATGTGTTTATCAAAAAGTTGAATATACTTCTTGGAATGTAAGAGAAGAGGTAGATTCCTACCCTCGATTTTATGCATATGATGGAGTATTTAATATTGCTTCTAATGTATTCACATTTTTTTCTTCAGAGAATGAAAGTAAGTAATTAATAATAATGAGAATTTTTTGAACCAATTTAGACGGAACTGGCTATTGGAGGTTGACTGTTAATTCAAATGAGTTGTTGAATGGTGATGGATCATTAAGTGTGATGTTAAAAGAGTTTACCTCTGTGAAAATGCAATTATTTGGAGAGCATGTCACAAAAATTACTGATGAAATCTGTTTGATTATCTTGTTGTCCCTTGTTGACTTTAGATACTGTGAGAGTAGAACTTTATTGGATGAGTTGGTTTGGATTGATGGCAACAATTCGCAATTTTAGTTTTTATTAATTTAAATTGGAGACAAATTTACATTCGAATAATTTCCCATTTCAGCTGTATTTTGAATCATGACTTTCAATAAATTCCATCATTCGCGACTGTGGTGTTGATTTCTTCAAGTTGATAAATTATTTCTAATTAAAAAAAATGAATCAAGATAATTGGACAGAGATTATTCAATTTCTAGAACCGATTGATGTATTGGCCTCTCTTTTAACTATTAATCGGACAATTTATTCTCTGATTGAAAAATGTGTGGTTTCTTTTGATAATATTTCCGATTATTGTTTTAATGAATCATTGAATATTAGAATTTTATTTTCTGATCGTGATGATTTGAAGAATGAATTATCGGATGAAAATATTCCCCTATTGGGAAATTGTCGATATTTTGTTAATTTATATTTATTGAAATTGGCATTTAAATTGGAAAATACAAATCCAGAAAAGATGAAAATTTCTGAATTTGAAAAGATAATAGATGAACCACAATTGAAATTGTTGAGATTCTATCGCTCGGTATTTAGTTGGAGTAAAAAAGAGGAGAAAAATGTTGAATATCTCATTAAATATACACCTATTGGAGAGCATTCAATTGGAAAATCAACATTTTTCAATCATGTCCAGTTTGGTCATTATGAAAATACAAGTCTCTGGAAGAGTGAAGCTATTAAGAAGGAATTTACAATTTCAAACGAATCTAGCCTAGTTCAAGTACTGTTTGATCTTGATCCACGATATCAAACCAAAGAAACATTTATTAGAGGACTCATAAGACACAACATGTCATTTCTACTTTCATTTGGAATCAATTACGAATGTACCTTTGAGAAATTAGGAGATTGGTATCATTTGATTAAACAGGAGAAATTGGAAACCATGGGAATAATGATTGGTCTGCATCCTCATCGACAAATAACCAATTATGAATTGAAGAAGATAAATCCAAGAGAGGTTGTAAGGAAAGCATTTCATGAATTTGGAAAATTATTAGTTGTGGAAGTCGATATGGATAATAAGAAGCATGTTTTTGTTCCCTTTTGGTTTTTTCAATTACAATTTACCTACTTTAAGGATTTGAAAGATATAACACATAGAGTGCTACTCAATGAAACACCCAAAACTGCCAGTTCACTTCCAACGAATTGTTTTATATAAGCAAGACGTAGAATTGACAAAGCCCAATATCTCTAAATCTGTATCCTATAATTAATTTTTAAACTTGGTCCATTAAAATCATATTCTTTTCTGATGTGTATTCGAAAGTTAGATAATAATGTATTTCCATTTGTTGAAACTGTGCAACAACGTCAGATAATGAACCACCCTTAATTGTTTTCAATTATAAAATTAATTAAGGATAGCCCGCCATTTTCAAATCCAAATAATTATAAAAAAATGTCTTCATTTGATGAGAAATTTTTGATGATTTTTAATTCCCTTCATCCACAAACACGAGAAGTATTTCCTCATCCTACTCTTTGGGACAATATATCAAGCTGTGAGACTTTCAAGACAAAATTGAGTGCGACAGCAGAGTTAGGAGTGTTCCTTTGTGATTCATTCTTTGATTGGAAAGAAGAGGAAATACTTCTCAAGGAAGAAAATATTCTCCTACCCAACTTTAAATATTTACTAGAATCAATTTCTCAATGCAAAAAACCTTTCAGTCTTGGAATCAGTAATTGATGAATTAACTAAAATTCTTGGATTAAAGGAATCAGAGCCAATTGAGGTTGCTGTGGCCATACATTCTTTTTTAGCGAAGGACGATGTTAATAAGACCGAGTTATTTCTTGCAACAAGGAATTCAAAGTCTCTGTTACAATCTCTCTCAGTATTTCCATTTTTCTGTATGAACAAGTGCGTATTAGGTTAATTTAATTTGCTTAATAATACAGAGACAATGCAATTAAGGACTGCATAAATATGGCATATGAACCATTTAGGACAGAGTTTCATGAATTGCTTCATTCATCTACAAGACTTGATAGTTTTGCTGGATTTTGGAAGGAACATTGGTATCCCATCAACAGCGAAACAGACAATGACGAAACTATTTCATTTATCTCAAAATCCAAATTTTTCATGTTTACATTTCTAGAAGAAAACAAACCAGAAGAGGATTCATCTTCTGGACCTCAAGACTTTCTCAAGGTAGTAGCACAAATGAGACTCATACTTTCCCAACTAACAAGGGCTAGTATGGTAAAGGACATTTACAATTTTCACAACTCGATTTGTTGCCATGCAATTCTCACCAGCAAGGAGAGAGTTATTGCGCTAACTATGAAACCAAATTTATATCGAATGACTGTCAAAGATAATGATGTGATATATTCAGATTATAATTTGTATCTTTCAGGTGTTTACAATCTAAACTCAACCAAGCATAGAATTGAGCTTTGTAATTTTCTAATGACTAGCGCCTATATGGCTTTGCAAATCACAAAACGTGTATATTTCTATCTAATGGAGCAAAAAAGCAAGAAATCTGAGAATTCCACTATCCTTAGCCCTAAAAAAGGACAAATTACAAAGAGCCTCAGTGTTGGAGATATAATCTATTGTAAAAATGATATATTTAATGACGATACTACAGATAAAGGTTTTGCAGTAATCATTGAAAAACAGATAGATAACACTAGAGACAAACCAATGTATGAGGGTACACTTGCTGATACCAATCATAAGTGTATTGTTAAAATTTACAACAACATTGCTTGTAACAACTGCCGTACTCCATTAACATTGAATAGCCAAGGATTTTATGTAAATGGATCACTCACACCATTTACACAATCAGATGTTACATTGAAAGGTATTCCATTACCTGAATACATTCTAAATCATGCACATGATAAGAAACTCCTAATGGCCCAATTACTTGTTCAACTTTACAAACTTCACAAGCATTCAGCAGTTCGTCTTGGTCGCATCCATAATGATATCAAACCAGACAATATAGTTGTATATGATAATTATCCATACTTTATTGATTTTGAAGCCTCCAAAACATTTGACAAATATGACACTGCAAATGAGCAATGCTTTGATGATGGAAGAGTCTTAACATCTTCTTCAGGAACCAGCAGCTTCAATCCACCTGAAAAAGGAAGTGCACTCAGAGGAATAACACCAAAGTCAGACGTTTACTCATTGGGCCTTGTTTTTATTCAGATTTTGAGCACACATAATTCTACTGTTAGTTCTTTACAATCCTTGACAAACTATCCAATTATCATAGATCTCATTACAAAAATGACTCAAAAAGACATTAAGGATAGACCACTAGCAGAAGATTGCTTGAAAATATTGGAAATATCAGAAAATGAATATGTACAATATGGTCCGAAACCAATCTCCAAATATTATTATACAACTTCCGAATCTTACGAAAAAATGCTCAAGAAAAGAAGTTGTTCCCAAACAGAATCACAAAGTATGGAAAATTCCTTCAAAAAATTAAAGAAGTGACCTACAACTCACACTCAACTCTGCAACCTTTATTGACAGAGCTTTGGCTTTTAATGATGAGTGAACGATGAAACGGCTCAGGATATCTGAACAGTCTAGAAGAAGTTTCGAGAAAGTATTGAGGTGCAATACCCTGTCAATGTGATATTTCCTTGTTTGTGGTTTGGAATGTTTCGACTATCATTTAAAGTATGGAGTCGAATTATAGTTAAAATTTAATTAAGAATATTTCCAAATATGAATTATTTCAATATAGTAACCTCTCATTTGATCAAATTCAATCCAAGAATATACCCAATCAAATCCAACCTTTCCTGTTAACATTAAGCATTACAATCACCAGTATCTGATTCATCAACACTTGCCAAGCTTCAAAAAGCAGTTTTTCTTCCTTAAAATTTACAGATCATTTACTATGAAGTTAGATGGGAGCGATCCAAATAAGATGTTCATAAAGGTTCATTGAATATTCAGGGATTTAAAAGGGTTGATCAAAGGTTACAATTCTCGATCAAACAAATACAAAAAAACAAATCAAGATGACAACAGAAATCAAACACAAGGAAGAGAAGAAGCACAAGGACGAAGATGATAAAAAACACAAGGATGAAGAAAAGAAGCTTAAGGAAGAAAAGAAATTGAAAGAAAAGGAAGACAAGAAACATCTCGAAGAAGAAGAGAAGAAACACAAAGATGAAGAGAAAAAGCTCAAAGAGGAAAAGAAATTAAAGGAAAAGGAAGCCAAGCACAAGGATGAAGAAGAAAAGAAGCCTAAGGAAGACAAGAATCATAAGGATGAAGAAGATAAAAAGCACAAGGACGAGGAAAAGAAGCTTAAAGAAGAAAAGAAGCTCAAGGAAAAGGAAGCCAAACACAAGGACGATCATGAAGACAAGAAACACAAGGAAAAGGATGAAAAGAAAAAAGATGAAAAGAAATAATCATCATCATTCCCTTGTTCAAAAATTGTACTAATACCAATATATGTAACAATATATGGATAAAACTTCATATATAAAACTCTAAAATTTATCACAAGAATTTTGCCTCAATTTCATCATCAACCCGATCAAACGCCCTCATCAATTATTAAGATTTTTTAAAAAAAATTCATCATTCCTATTATTCCTTTTTTCTGCCCTCAGATTATCCCGATTATGATGATGCAGTAAATAATTCGCCTCACAACTGTGTCTTGTTGTATGATCAATTGATTCAAAGAGTCCCCTCGCTAAATATCAAAAAAAAACCAAAATTCCACCATTGCACAGTGACAACTGACTTGGTTCCTTGTTATCAACACACAAAACTGACCCAATAGATTGCAATCCATTCTTCCACTTCTTATCAACAACGGCAACAGACAAATTTATGCAAAACAGAAAGCAATGGACAAAATTCTAGATTTTTCCTATCATCAACCAATCACCACCACAACAACAACAACAACAACTGCAACCACTACCATCATCACTTCACAAGACAATATTACTTTTTATCAATGTGGCATGTTCATCATGACCATTATTGTAGTACTAGCCTGGATATTTGGACTAGCAAAAATAATAACGAAAATGTTTAGGCTAAAAAAACTGTGTATGGATTGTCAGTTGGCTTCCGATCAAATTCAACCTTTTATAGTGAATGAAGAAACGTATCCAGCAGTTCAGAATTTACCAATGATCAGTGAAAGAACGATTGACACTGTTGTGGGAGAAAGAGCTGTCATTATTGGAGGCTCAATTTCTGGATTATTGACTGCCAGTTGTCTTGCTCCTTTTTTTAAAGAAGTTGTTATTGTAGAGAGGACAAAATATAATGAAGGAGAGTCAGTGGTCAAACATCGTCATGGCTACCTGCCACATATCTTGGTCAATAGAGGTCAGGTTATTTTGGAAAAGCTGTTTCCTGGTATTATTCAATATATTAGGAAGAAATCAATAGAATTGGACGGATACAGTACCAAAGAAGGAGAAATTGAGTTTGTCATTAAAAATTATATCGACTCTACTAGAGATTTGAAAATAATTTATGGAACTGGCCAAGAAAATGGACCAGCTCTTGCACAAGCTTCCACCAAGGAGTCATCTGTTGAAGATGTGACAATAGTATCGAGAGGAATGTGGGAAACATCAATTAGAGAGTTTATTCTGAAGGGAATGAAAAATTTACGAGTTATGGATGGCTATCAAGTTGTTTCGAATGGAAAGGGGATTACCTATTCTGTGGATAAGAATGGATCGAGTGCTGATATCAAGGTGAATGGTGTGATTGTTCAGCCGTCTAATGATGAAGACAACTCATCAGTACTCAATCAAAACAATAATTTTGAAACAATACCATGTGACTTGCTGGTAAATTGTGGAAGTTTCCAAACCTCAACAGAGTATTCGAAATTGTTAAGAGGATTAGAATGTGCAATGCTTGATCTTCCACTCCAGAAACAAGTAGAATCAATACCCACCAACCATCACCTCCTCTCCTCATCTAGGATTAACAACAAGGTCAGATATCATTGTTTTTACTTTGAACCAAAGCAGGAGGCCTTCGATTATTATAACAAACCACATGATTCACTACCATTTGTTTTGGGAAAGGATGGAAAGAAGAGAATTGTTCAATCTCCATTGACAGTGGCCAGGTCGTCCTATGATCCATCTCATAATGGATCTGAAACTGAATTTCTTGCCTTCTACTACCTTCTCATTTATCCCTTCACAAAAGGTGCTTTGTGCATTCCACTCGAGAAGAATCTATTCATGATTAACCTGATAACCATAGCAGATGAGGAAAAGAAGAATAATCAAGAATTTTGTGATGGATTGACATTGGAAAATGCTAAGGAACGAATCATTAACATTTATGCCAAAGGAACTCCATTCGAGAAGGATCTTATCCATCTTTTAGGCCAAATGAAAGATGTACCTCTTTCAATACCACCAATTTTCGAAAAGGAAGGAAGTATTTTTGTACATTATGAGAAATTCATGAAGCACCACGTCGCACACTCGAACGGCAATGATAATACTAACCAAATTACAGAAACCAGGCTATCAGGGTTCATCTCATTGGGCGATTCTGTTGCATCTCTCAACCCTGTCTATGCCCAGGGTCTTACAATGGCCTTAGAATCAGTTCTAATTCTCAGGGAACAATTGAAGGAACGATACCATTCTCTCAGGAAATCAAAAGTATCGAATTTTTTCGACAATGAATTTTGTCTGAACTTCCAAAATTCGCTCTATTTCATGTATACCATTCCTTGGATCATGTCTTCATCAGATGATATTAGATACACAGACATTCAACTCAATAGTAATTCTTCTAGAAATCAACGAGGATATTCAAAATTATTCAAATGGCAAAAGAAAATCATTGCCCCAATATTACATTTCATTTTGAATAACGTTTTTGAAAGTGGAAAAGAAACAAAACTCGTGGCTAGATACTTCTTCTCCATTCTCAACATGCATGATGGTTATCGTTACTCACTTATTAATCTCAATATTTTACTGTACCATGTATTGAGGAGGTATATAATTAGGTTCTCAATGATATTTTTTATCTTATTTCTTACTGTAATGTTTTGGATCAACAATAAATAACTATAGTTTATAATTAATTGATATCAAAGAATAATCAAAATTATTTAAGGTGTCTGCAAGCTGAAACAATTTCCAAATCGGTTTGCAATGATTCATCTGCAAATTCTAATGCATTTCCATTTTCTTTTACCGCCAGTAATACTATTTCTCTATCTTTTTTAAAAGATTCGTTTACATATTCCAATACGAATCCGTTGACTGAAACAGCAAACATTACAATATCTCTATCGTTTTTCATTGATTCCGGTAGAGCCAACTCGAACATCCACACGATATCCTTGTTTAAAAGAGCCTTCTTTACAATGTCTCTATCTGTAATGAAGGATTTGTCCAGAAAGTGAAACACCCATCCACATAACTCAACTGCCTGAAGAATAAAGTCTCTATCACACTTTAATGACTCGTCTGCATATTCAAATGCTTTTTCATTTTCGTTGATGGCAGTTAAAACAATTTCTCTGTCCTTCTTTAACGTTTCGTCTGCAAATTCAAGTGCAAGACCATTTTTCTGAACTGCTTTCATTACAATTTCTCTATCTCTTTTGAAAATATCATCAGAAAATTCCAAAGATAGTCCGTTTTGTTCGACTGCAAGAAGAACAATATGTCTGTCCTTCTTATTGGCACTGATAGGAGTATTCACAAGCGTGAAAGGTTTTTCACAATAATTGGTATCCTTAAACTTTGTTGAAACTTTCAAATTCCTTCTTGAATTTTCAGCCAACTCTTTGATTTCTTCATCGTTCCTCAATGATTCATCAACATGGTAAATGGCTTTTCCATCTTGACAGATAGCAATTTTTACAATTTCTCTATCTTTCCTTAATAATGGAGCAGCATATCTCAAGGCGTCTCCACTTTGCTGAACTGCTTTCATCACAATTTCTCTATCTTCATTAAATTTGAATGCACTATCTACACTACCTAGTGCATAACCATTTTGTTGAACGGCGAGGAGAACCAACTCTCTATCAATCAGCTCCTTACTAACGAATCCCAAAGCAATACCATGTTTCTTAATTGCATTCACCATAAATTCTCTGTCACTTTTGAAAGAATCATCAATATATTCGAAGGCATTAGTATCCCTATTAGTAGCAGCCAATACAATTTCTCTATCTTTCTTCAATGATTCATCTAATAACTTGAAAAAAGCACCATGCTCTCTAACAGCAATCAAAGAAATTTCTCTATCTCGCATCCAAGCATCATCCAAATATTGAAAAGACGACGTTTTTTGTGAAACAGCTTGTAGAATAAACTCTCTATCACTTTTCAATGATTCGTCCACATGTAAAATACCCTTTTCATTCAATTTAACAGCTCTCAAAACTATTTCTCTATCTGAATTGAAAGGGCCATTTTTCAAATAGCCAATGGCATTATCATATGTGGCACTGTATTTGAGGCTTTGAACAGTTACATCTCTATTTGATTTGTCTAATAATTCATAACTAACGCCTGATACAGCAGCCAATAGTTGAATATTATAATTCTTGGAGAAGGAATGATCTAGAAACTCAAATTGATTCGCTAATGAAACCAATCCTTGTAAAATATTGGATGCATGTGGAAATATTGTTGTTAGTATTTGAGAACATGATGGCCTTTGATTTGGATCTATATTTAACATTTCTTTGAGAATTAGAAAGAATTTTTTCCATCCGTTTAAATCCTCTTCCAAATCTCCCATTTCTATTAACTTTCGAATGGTGGAATTTTCGTAAATGGACATTTCTTGAATCGTGTCTGTTATTTCATCCAAATAATCAGATTCCATTTCAGAAGAATTCAAACTATTTTTCGGGAATAGCAATAAAAGAAATGATCGTCCCAAACTCCAAATATCTCCTTCTAGACAAGAGTAATTTTCTGGTGGAAAGTATCCTGTCGTTCCTCGTTGGCACTCATTAAATTCTTCGTCTTCATCTAATTCTTCATTCGTCTTGTGTATTGAAGCAGCTCCAAAATCGCCCAAAACAACCGAAAGAGCAGGAAGGGAATAATCACTCACAGCAATCTCTGTAATGAAAATATTAGCTGGTTTGATATCGTGGTGGATTATTTGCTTGTCATGAATCAATTTTAAAGCATTAACAAGTCGAATCAGTATCTGTAACACTTCACATAACATTAATTTCCTTTCGGAATGACGATATTCTGCTAATGTAATTCCTCTATATTTTGAAACTAATATAAAGACTTGATCATCCAAAGGCACTGAACATTCAAAAGTCAATACACTTGAATCCAAAAGATTTCCAATCGTTTCTCCCAATTCAATTTCTCCCATATGATAATCGTACGAATCAAAATCATCTCCTTCTTCTATTCCATCATCCTCATAACATCTTTTACGTTCCTTTTTGATAAATTTTACAACATATTCTTCATCATCTTGTATTCCAACACATTTAAACACTCTACAGTGATAAGAAGCTTTCAAAATTTCAACTCCTTTTAATTGTAAATCATTGATCGTAAATTTACATTGTTCCGCAATATTCCAGGTGATTTTATTAAACAATTCCTTTCCCGAAATCACTTCACCTTCAAATCTAATTAGATTGTCTTGAATATTTTGTATCCTCATATTCTTTATAATGATGAAATTACTATTAAAAATTAAGGTCTGGCCAGCGAAGAGAGGTTGCGCTTCAGTTTCATATTTTTGGATTTTTTTTAAATTGATTTATTAAAAAATTACTAAAAACTGAAAACAAATCAAAGAAAACTCAAATAATTAATAAAAATTGAATCACTTTGGGAATTGTATGTGACGACTACAGTAGCTAGATTGAAAATGATTGGTTAGGAAGATGTATCTTTACAATAACAATATTGGTCAAATGTTTCATTCCGAAATGTTCTCTTTCCTTTTATATTGAAACCAATTCCCAAAGTGACAATTGTCCTCCCGTCAATATTGAACTGTTAACTGAAATAATTAATATTGTGAATTGTTTTTAACAAACACTTGCAAACGTTTATTGTAAAACTGTAATTCCGTATCGTAAGATATTCACCGTATATTTCAATACATTACAGTTAATCTTAAAAGAGAATATATACCAAATCAAATTGAAAATAAAAAATCAATATATTATATTAATAAATTGATTGGTATGTTAAACAGTTTTGTGCAATAATATCAACAAATAATTGTAGTTGGGTAAATAGATGGTGTTGTCTCCTCAATGGAATTCAATGGAACACACCCTGAACTTTCCGATTTTATTGAATTTCAACCTCCAGCTTGAAAAAACCCTCTCGGAAATATCCATGGAAATATTTTACAATGAATTGTCAACCACCTCTACACACGAATCAAAATTTTCCATTACCTCATCATCTCTCTGCATCAAAATTTCATACCACTAGCTACCAGTAGAAGTAACATCTTCTGACACCAATCCATGTTTCACGCTCACTTGATTCCCTCAGGTGGGTAATTGCCTCTTTCACTTTCTAGTCAATGGCTCAACACAACGGCGCTGATATTGGCAACAGCAATGACACAGAAAAGATAGAAAACCTCTCCATACCGAATTTGCATCTTCATAAAGTAGCGCTGCATTGTTTTTGCGTGTTCTCTCTCAAACACAGAGAAAATCAACAATTTGCTAGCCTAAAAAAAACAACTCATTCACTCTTCGCGCGCGTCGTTGAATTTTTTTTGATAACACAACAGCAGGTGAGTAGTAAAGGGTTTTACTTTGAGGGGACCAATAATTTGTGACGAATCGTTTTGTTAATGTTTTTGATGATTTTACTCTCTCTTTCTAATGGTTATTATTTCAATGTTGGTGAATCATTTACTCTTTGATCTGTATATTTTGTGTGTGTTAATTATCATCTCTGATCATTATCCGGATGACATTTTGA
The DNA here is from genome assembly GCF_000004985.1 of Naegleria gruberi. Lineage (NCBI taxonomy): Eukaryota > Heterolobosea > Eutetramitea > Acrasida > Naegleriidae > Naegleria > Naegleria gruberi. Next base: position 146,773 of record NW_003163252.1, on the reverse strand, counting down.
TGAAATAGAATGCCAGTCCTCGAAGAAGTACAACAATATGCTCAACAAAATATATATGAGCTTCAATCACGTCTGCAAGGAACTCTCCAAACTGACGTTTCAATTGTAGTTGATTGGGCAACTTTTGAACAACACATTCAACAAGATTTCTTACCATTATCCTATGAAGTTTTGTGTTCTTGGAATGGTTTCCTTGTTCTTGGTAAAATTGTCGATTCTATTCAATCAATGGTTGATGAATTCGGTGGTAATGCTCGTTCTGAAATTGCCAGACAATTAGCTCAAGTCAGACTTCAATGTATTGCCAATCCTCCTCCACCAAAACCAGTAGGAAAGGAATTAACAACACAAGAAAAACACAAACAAAAACTTGAAGAAGCAGAAAATCCAACTAAACCAACAATATATTTGAGAGATGGTGCTTTGAACGTTTTAGTTCAATTGGGTATTGGTGCTACAGGTGTCCCAAGTTTCTCCTATGTCAAGGAAACTTTGAATGCCTTGTTCAGTGTCAGTGTTGCTTATTATAAAGGAGTTTTGGAAGCTAGAATTGCCAAGACTAAAGAAGAAATCAAGACTGAAGTTGGTGACGCAACCTTTGATGTAGATATCGTTTTTGATTGGGAAAGTTTCCAAAATGCTGGTCATATGGATCAAGCATTGAATAATATGGGTAAGTGTGTTACACGATCATTAGTTTGTTAAAATTAATAATTATTTTCCCCTTGATGATGACAATTTGACATTTGCCATTTCTTGTGTGTGAAATTGAACCATCACACAATAATTATTTTAACAATGATCACCATTGTTACTCCATCATCACACTCAATGGTAAAATTAATTGATGAACAACAGGTCGTTGGGATTGTTGGTATTCATTGCAAGTATTGCCACGTGCTTTCCGTTGGGTCAAGTCTGATTTTAATGTCTCTCAAGATAGATTGAAACAATCTGTCAAGAGGGTTCTCTTTACCAATGCCGAAGATGATGGTGTTGAAAAGAGATATTGGCACTCATATGCCTTGTTGACCAATGGAACTTTGGAATTGAGAGGTGTTTATAGAGAATGGTGGGGATACATTTACAGTTATGATATTACACGTGCAGTTGGTTATGGTTGTGCTTTAGATGAAGCTGATGAAGCTTTTGAAGCTAATGCATCATTGGATAGTGATACTTTGGATAGATGTGTTCGTGCTGTTCGTGAAATTTGTTCTCACAATGCCATTAGATACGGTAACTTGAAACCAATCCTTGACTTGTCAAAGAGAAAATGCTTCCCAGTTTTGGATGAAGCTGATACTGAAGCAGTTGATATTTGTTTGAACACCTATTACAAGGAAGTCATGTGTAAGAAGAAGGGTGGAAAGAAGGATGACAAGAAAGACGATAAAAAGAAGGACGATAAGAAGGAAGATGATGATGATGGAGACGAACCAGTTCATGAAGAAGATGAAGAAAATCAAGAGGAACAACAAGAATTTAAGGAAGGTGACAAGTTCCCAGAAACTGTCTTGAAGGGATACAATATTAACAAGACAAACTTTAGAGGTCAAGTCCAAGCTCGTCTTGCTGTTATTACTAACAAGGCTCTCTATACATTCGCCTATGATTACAAGAAGAAGGAACTCACAAAGAGAAGAGCTCACCGTTATACATTTGACAAACTCTATTCCACAAGATATGGTCCACTTAAAGAAGATTTGGGCGGTGTTGTTGGTGGAGGTGTTGCTGGTGCAGTTGCTAATGCTGCTGCTGATGCTATGAAGGATTTGTCCAATTATGGTTTGAAGATTTATACTAACATTATCACATCTAGAAAGGAAATTTTCACTGAAAAGGCCATCTCAAAGGCTGTCAAGAAGTTTGTTTTCAAGGTTTTGAAATTCCTCGTTGATGGTCCACTTAAAGAAGCTGTTGGATCTGAAAAGGAACCAACTGTTGAAATTCCAGGCTTACCAAAGTTCAACTCTCCTGCATTCTTATTGAGAGTTGCTTCCACAAGTTTATATAAGGATAGAGTTGAAGCTGTTGCTAGTGTTGGTGGTCTCCAAGAAGCTAATGTTGCTCACCAATTGGAAATGGCTGCTGAAATGTTCGATACTTTATCCGAAACTATTGAACTCGATTTACCAAACTTGCCAAATATGAAGTTGATTACCTTGCTCAGTCAAATTTGTGAAATTTTGGAACAAAATGTTGACAATATGGATTTGAACATTCCAAGTTCCTTCACTATCAGTTCTCTCATTAGAAATATTAACTATGCCGTCTATTCATTGGAAAGAGCTGGTACTAACCCAACACTCTCCTTTGATCAACCAAAGCCACTCCCATATTCTGAAATGTGTGGTTTGCTCAAGGGTGCTTTGGAAGCATATAAGAATAAGGCTGATTTTGATAATACTGCTGTCAAGATGCTCGGTAATGGTCAATCCTTCCCTAAGATTGATGAATTGGTTGAAAACTTGACTCAAATTGGAGGTATGCCAGATATTCAATTCGACCCATATCCACCAGTTCTTGTCAGTGCTATTTTGAAAGCCATTGCTGGTTATTTGGGCAAGTACAATTTGCCAGGTTTCAACTTGTTGTCATTGAACATTCCGGGATTGAGCATTCCAGGTTTACCAAGAATTAACTTACCTAGTGTTCCATTGCCAGGTATTCTTGGTAGATTGAAGCCTCCAAGTGAACCATCAAGAGAAGAATTCGTTGTTCAAATTAACAATCCTCACAAGGAATTGTCCAAGTTTTTGAGTGCTCAATTCTGTTACCTTATTTATGCTGCTTCTATGGCTGATCAATATCCATATTGGCCTTGGTCCCCTTATGAAACAAGTTATGTGGGTGTCCCAGTCTCTGTTATTTCAATGGTCTATAACAAGAGTGGTGGTAAGGGTAATAAGGAAAAGAAGTAAATTGTAAAATAAACATTCAATCTAATTTATTAAATCATTTCCACATAAATATTTATTTTTACTCAACAACATTCACAACGTGTTAACTGTGGTAAAGATTTGGTTCACTTTAAAGTTTATTGAAAAATGAAGATGATAATCATTAGAATGGCAAATGTTCTCAAACAAACAAATGATTGCATATTGTTTCCAGATGATTCACAATTTGTACAATTTCTCAATATGCCTCCATTATCATTACTGGAAATTACATTTTCAGATACAACACTCAACAAGTAACCTTGTGAATTGAAATTTCCATTCTCATCTACCACATAGGCATAAATAGGTTTAGTCCAATCCAAAACACCTTCAATCCATCTAGCAACAATTCTATTCGAATTCCACTCATCAATAGGAACAACTTCACTCAACTCAATCTGACCAAAAGTTGGCACATGAGCAAGAACCAATCTCTTTGCAGAATTTCCAATGAAAACACTATCCAGAGCTGTTGTCATATTCTTGTAATGATCACTTCCATTATCAAATCCAATCAATCTGACAAATATTGGTCTTCCTGCTTGTGCTGAATCTTTTGAACAAGTGACATTGAACATTGTTTTGCCGTTTAATGTGGCAATAACTCTGTCATTCGCCAAGTCGGCATAGAATTCATGATGATTCCATGCATTGATTTTTCCATATTTAGTCCAAGAATTCCAATAAGTTCCATTGGCACATGTCAAATGCATGTGTGTCCATGAAATTCTTGTGCCATAGCCACTGTATTCATCCCAGATACGAATAAATTTGTTGGAATCACCTTCTGAAGATGGATCTTGATTATTTCTATACCACCAGGAAATATAGAGCTTGTCATAAATCAAACCTGTCTTGAATTTTGGTTGGAGAAGACAACTGTGTCCACCCTTCCCATAGTAAACAGTATCGTTCTTGCCACTTCTGTTAGGAACAGTTGTCAAGTTGGAAAATGCCATGGAATGAACTTCTCCCCATCTGACAAGTGGAATGGTATTTGACATTGGATAATCTTGTTTGAGTGTACTTGCTTCATCCCAAAATGCCATTGGATTAGTTGGTAATCCAAAGTTTGTTCCTTCAACAATAATTCTGTTGGTAAGAGTTTGAATTTGTCCAGATTTAATGTTTGGAACAGCTGACATGCACATGTCAATCATGATTACACTCCATAGTAGTAACATGCAATAACTGATAGCAATATTAGTACGAGATTTCATTTTTTTGAAATGTTTCAATTGACTGTTGGATTCGAATGATAATTTGTAGAGCTGGACTTTGTTTATGTTGGTTGATCAAGTTCTGTATCCTTCCGCTTCACCAAATATAAACTTGAGGACTCTGGAACATTACGTGAACACGGTATAATCAAAGCAACAAACTTAACTTTCCATTCTGTATCAACGAACAATTAAAAGATTAATCACTATTTAAGGTAATGTTTCTTTATCAATTAATTGTGGTATCAAACGTTCAATGATTTAATATTTTCTATGGGATTGTAAACAGTCATGATCAAAATCTACAAAGATTTATTCATCCTTATTCATTAAATGTTGATAAGTATTAATTAAATTGGCTTGAATGGCACAACCAATGGCAATACTATCCTCAACTGCATTATCATAAATCTTAGCTTGTGAGAATAAAGTTTGAATAGAATCTTTGAGTTTAGGAATTTGACAGGAACCACCCACTAAAACAACGTGTTCTATTGAGGAAAGAGAAATTCCTTGATCAGCCAATGATTCAACAGTTTGTTTGGCATGTTCAATAATACTAGCAAAAATTGACATGGCACTACTTTCATATCTGGCACGTGTAAGCTTGAATGAGAAATCCATACCATCATAGAGTGAATCGACGTCAACCATAGCTTGTTGATTCATTGAAAGAACATTCTTGGCATTTTCACATGAAAATCTGAGCTTGCTTAAAACCTTTCTATTCTTTCCAACTTCATCTTGGAACATTCTTTCATTCATACTTCTGAAATAGAGACGTTTAAATTCTTGTAAACACATTTGAATTAAAACTTGATCCAGTGATTCACCTCCCAATGGACGTTTAGATTCACTCTTAATCATTTGTAACATGCCATTTTCATTCACTCTAACAACTGAAATGTTTGTTTCCAAAGCACCAACATCAACAACACAAACAATCTTTTCCTTCTTTTCTTCCACTGTTGCTGGAGGTAAATCAAAACCATAACCAATCAATGCAGCCAAAGGTTCTTTCAAAACAGCCAAAACATTCATTCCAAGAGTTTCACATGCCTTCTTTATCACCTTTTCACTGTGTGGAGAATTTGATGGACAACTGACGACAACCTTCTTTACAGTCTTCCCCAAATAATGTTCAGCAATATTCTTCATCTTTCCCAACAAGATACTGACCATATGGTCTTGTGTGTATTCAGCTCCATTAAACGAAATTAATTCTTCTTCTTCTCCCTTCTTGATCTTTTCTTCGGATTCCAAAATAAATTCCTTCAAATCATAAACAACTTGATCTGCTGGAATTGAAGCTCCTGGAAGAGGTGGAAAACCAACAATAATTTCCTCTCGTGTTGTTTCATTATCACCTTCTCCTTCAACAATGGTATTAACTTTAATGACTGATGGAGTGTGATGAGCACCATCTTCGTTTTGAATAATAACAACGTGTGTATTTAAATTTTGAACAGGTTGAATCACTGTAGAAACATAGGATGGTTTTTTACTAGTCGATGACAAGGCTGATGTTGTATTTAAATTAGGAAAGCCTGATAATAAATGTTGCATATTAAAATAAGCTACGGTACAATTATGATTACCAAAATCAATACCAATAGCTCCATCAAAAACGTCTTCCGATAAATTATTAGTAGTAGATGATGATGAGGAGGAGGATTTTTGTTGTTGTGAGGATGATGCTGAGGAGGATGATTGTTTGGATTTCTTTTTGGTCATTTTTTTTTTCTTCAAGAATTATTTGAATTTGTTTTTCAATTTTTCAAAGTGAGAAGTAAGTATTATAATAATTAATATATTTATGAGAATAAATCATTTGTCTGTTTTAGTAATAAAATTAAATTATATAATGAAGTAATTTGCATAATAGTAATGGTTAAAAATTAAAATTGACTTTTCATGTTTGAAATACTGTGGAAATGTGAAGGCGAGTGTTGCAATACTTATTTCAAATATCAAACAATTTAAACAATTGACCCCATCATGAATAATAAACATTGAATTTAAACCCAATATCCATAACACACCACTATAAATGGTGCTTCCTCTTTTCGTCTCGATTTCTCTAGATTGATTTTGCCGCCAATTTTTTTACAACTTTATTGAAGTGAGAGAAGCGAAGGCACTTTTCCCTTGCATTCCTCGTTACGATAAAATTTTATAAATAAAGCAACAACAATAACAGCACTTTGATACAATAGCTAAGTGTTGTATACAGATCATACATAGTAAAAACAAAACAAACTATCGACTCCTTGTCTATCACAACGACAACAATTAAGGGTATAACTTGAAAAAAGACCATCTCGATAGGAGTCGTAATAATATATAAAAAAACCAAGTTTGAAAAAATGTTTTTTGGCGCTCGCAGACAAAAGCACTATCAATCCGGCTCGGAGGCAAATTCTTTGGATGCAGTCTCTAAGAAAATTGCAGAGGATGTTCGTAAGGAAATTAAGGACATGAAGCACCCTTCTTTGTTTTCGAAAGGTAAGATTTTGAATGATTTTGAGACTATATATATTTCTTTTAATTTGTTGTTGTATTGAATTTTAATTTGATGGTCAAATAATATACACTCTCGCATCAATAACACAATAATATATTTCAAATAACAATTTAATATAGAATGGGTTGTATCATGTGATTTAATAGAAAAGATTACCAAAGTAGTATTGATGGAAAGAGAGGATTTAAATTTTGAAGCCATCACTGCTAAATTGAATAAGGATGAATCTAAAAAGATTGAAGAAGATAAACACTCGGAAACCTCCTCTATTGCTGTTAACGATGAACAAGGAAATGACCACAGCAGCACTCAAGCAACCACTTCTTCAGGAGCTACCTCAGCCACCAATACAAGTTTAGATGATATTGATGAAGAACAGCCAGTACCAAAGACAACAACAGTAAGACCAGGTACTGCCTCTCTAATTAATAATCCTAGAAAGAAAAAGTCTAATATTCAATTTGGATCCAGTACATTACACGGCTCTACATTCTCAAACACACAGAAAAAGCCTCCAACTTCACCAAGCCGTCCATCCACCTCAGGATCATCAATAATTTCATCATCTACTCATTCTTCTGTAAATCACAAGCAACAAGCTATAACAACAAGTTTTTCTGGAGATCAGACTCTTTGGGATCGTGATGAATATTGCATTAGATTTATTGTTGAGGAAGGAAAATTGAATATGCTCCTCAGAATTCTGGACGAATTTAAGGATGAACAAGCAAAGATTACTGGAGGACAAAAGACAATGCAAGAAGTCTTGACAACTTCAGACATTAAGGATGAAACAGAGCTTACAAACAAAATGAACAAATTTGAAATGAACCTTGCAGTCTTGATGATGTATTCATTCCATTCCCTAGAATCACTTCAAACACTTGACATGTACCAAACTTTGGACTTGATTAATAAGAATATGAATACAAAGACATTTTTGGATAACAAGTTAAAGCTTGGTGATGATGTATACAAAACAACAGAGTACTTGGTTATTGATTATCTTCGTTCTCTCTTTGTCCATATTGAAAAGTTAGATGAATCCAAGATTTCAAACTTGACCATTGAAAGAAAATTACTTCCAAAACTCATTCAATTCCTCGAAAAGACCGTCTCTCACATGGGAGAACATGAAATTATTAGATGTTTTGAGACAATTTCTGCAATTGCTGCAGCCGAAACATTCCAAACTTCTAGGGAAAAATACTTTGGAAGTGATAAGGATGTTAAAATGGCTCTTGTAAAGATGTATGATACTCATGTCAAGAAGTTGTTGAATAATTATGACAGAAAGAAATCTTTGCGTTCACTTATCGATATAGTGAATCGTATTAAAATAGAATATGGATTGGATTAAAACACAATAAATGTAAAAAAAATTAAATTAATTTCTTGTTTGATTGAAAATGTCCAAATCCTTTAAACTATTATAAATTGCAAAAGAGTAAGGGAATTCCTTCTCCATATTGATATCACTTCTATTGATGGCTGCTTCAATTGACGGAACTAGGAATAAATCTGCCATTGATAATTTGTTATAATCTCTGACAAAGTATAGTGGCTGTTGAGTGGCTAATTGTGTTAATTCTGTAACAGAATGATCTTTGTAATCTTCTGAAATGAGCTCTTCAATCTGATTCATTCCCTTTCTTTGCCATTCACCAACCCATAATTTGTTGTCTTCTCCTCTGACCTCTTTAGGAATTTTCCTTAATAATCTAATATTTTGATACGGTTGAATACCAGAGTTTACAATTTCAGCCAACTGATTAGTCTTATATTTCAGATACAAATCATTCTTTGGAATAAGATAGTGATAATCCGGATGCAAAGTCTGTCCAATTATACTCCTTTCCTCCTCAACAATCAACTCTGCCATATTATCAAGAAATTCAATAATTGGCAACGATTGAGTCAATAATATTCTCAAGTTATTACTCGACTTGAATTCCAATGCAGGAACTTGCTTCATTGGATTCACTTGTCCATACTCATTCTTTTCATTCATCTTACTAAACAAATCAACATTCACAGTTTGATTTTTAATGTACTTTTCATAGTCGGAAACTCTCTTCTCAGTACTATCATGATCATTACTCTTCATTGTTGCATTATTCATCATCATTGTATTATTATTCTTACTACTTATTGATATTGATTGAGAATTTGTTGTTGTACAACAACATGAACAGGAAATAAATTTCGATATCAGAGGAAGATGATGATACAAGGCAGCTCTCACTCTCCATGAACAAGTAGATGGCGGAAAGGAATACAATGTTGTTTTTAATACATTGGGTTGATCCACAATTATTGATGAATCAGAGTTTGATATTAAATTTGATGAAGTTGATGAGGATGAAACATTGCAAGTCGGAATCATGGCTTGCACCAATTGCTTCCTGATCATATCTTTCAACAGATTGGAGGTGCTACTGATGGTGTTTCTCTGCATTGGCTTTATCGGCATTTTTTTTGTAATGATTATTCCAATTTGTCCACCAATATGTTTTTGAAACCATCCTTATTTGGACATTACAAAACAGAGTAAGGGAAAAAAATTGAATTGGGATTTATTTTTTGATGCATCTTTTATTGGTTGTTACATTTTGTAAACAGTTTCTGAATCAACTGTTGGGACATCATCAAAAATTAATTTGAAAGATTGATCCTCATTCAAGAGTTTCATCATGGTTTGATCTCGTTCTTGGATGGAGAGATAGTAGAATTTCAAATCCTCACGAATCTTGCTCTTCTTTTCCTGGAGAGTTTTGGCTTCGAGCATGACTTGATCTCGATCGAGATTGTAAATTTCAATTTCTTTCTGTAATTTGGTGAGTTGTTGTTTCTTCTTGTTCAAGTGTTGTTCCAATTGAGTGAGATAGGAAACTTTTAGGAGGCAGCCCTTTTCTAAGGATTGATGTTCTTCCAATTTGCATTTTGCAATCTTGTTGAGTGAAATTCTCTCCTTTCCAATAAGATAAATGTCTTGTTCGATTCCTTTCGAAATATTGCCTCTTGAGAGTCCTTCCAAACAATCACGAATACTCTTCATCCACGCCTTCTTCTCATTCAGATTTGAGGTCATGAATGAATATTCAGTCTTTACTCCCTTGAAAAGAGCTTCAATCACAAAGGAGAAATCTTCATGTTCAATTCTCTTGAAAATATTATCATCCCATTGTAAGCTACTTCGCTTGGAATTGTGATTGGAAAGGAGTGAATCTGGTGATTCGATAAAATTTCTTGATCTTCCATTTTGTGAAATTCTAACAAAATCTCTACAATCAACAAATTGTAAAAAGACAAAATGAACTTTTTCATCGGTCAGAATCATGGATTTGTTCTTTTCCATTTCAATGAGGACCAATACATCTGTGAAGAGGTAGACATCGAATTTGGCCTCTCTACATGTCATTAGACAACTGAGATTTGAATCTTGTGTAGAATTCAAAGAGGAGTGATTGCTTGAAGTGGCACCTCTTCTATTGTCCAATTGTTCCTCAATTCTGTGAATGGTAATCTTAATTTTCATGGATCCCTTCTTGATGAATTTTCTATTGGGTTGGACAAATTGTGGATATTGTTTCTGAACCATGTTTTGAACTTCAAATACAGTCTGGTTCTGTTCCACATTTCTCTTCTCATCATTGACAAAAGCTGCAATGGATTCAATTTCTTTGGCACATTTCTGCAAGATTTCATATTCGTGATGAGTTGGTGGCGTATTCTTGAGCATTTCTTGAATTAAAAGTTTATATCTCGGAATTCTTTTAAATGTTAAACAACAATCATTATTAAAAATTGAAAACAAACCTTTGAACTGGTAAAATGAGAAAACCACCCAATAGAGTTCCCTTTACCAACTTGTTCTTGTAACATTCAGTGAGATATTCCTTAAATCTCTTGTCTTTTTCTCTGAGCTTTTCAAACATTTCTTGTGCCTTATCAAAGTTGTTGATATAGATGGTGTAAGCTTTTAGGAAGGGAGAAATTTGAGAGAATGCCTTTCCAATATTCACAAATGGATAATTCGTATTATATTCATTCTCCCAATCATGGAGTAAGGTATTATTAATTTTGTAAATTTGTTCAATATTACTAAATAGAGTGTTGTAAACTTCCTTCTTCAAAATTCCCTTTCCATGACCAGAATCATTCACGATAGGATAATAGAAAATGTCAATGAAAGCTTTCAACAAATTCACATAGGTTCTCTCGGTATCTATTGTTTCCTTAATCAACTCGAGTCTCTTCTTTGCCTTTTTGAAACGAGTTTCAGTTTTCAAATAGTGTTGCATTGCTTTTCTTCTATGGAGATGCTTTAATTTTTCAGCAATAAATTGCATATGATCAGTGGCAGTTGCTTGATGGTGATTATGTCTTTTACTCCTCTTTTGTCTGGAGAATAAATTGAATGAGATGGATTCTCGTTTGGTTGTTTCTGTTTTGGTAATAACCTTCTTCTTGACATCATTCAACACATCAATTGGAAACGTTGGATTAATAACATTGGAAATTTTCGTCTTTTCAATCTTCTCAACCTTTTCAATCTTCTCCTCAGTAATTATTGAACTTGAAGTTTTAAAACTTTCATGTTTGATGATAAATCTTGGAGTTTTAGGAGTTTCTACACTAGAATTCTCATTCTTCTTTGATTTTCTAAAGAAGGATCCAATCTTGGATAAGAGTTCCTTCTTTTTCGACCTTCGTTCTCCTCCAATTGAAAGATCAGTACAATCAGTTCTATAACTTGCCACAGAGAGGTTATCACTCTGTTCAGTCATTACTTGGTTAAAGTCTTCGTCTTGAAAAATGTGAGTTTGCTTTGGTTCTGCATTGGCATGAATATTTTTGGAAATGACGAAACTTGTGGTCAATTCCAAGTTATTATTCTTACTCGAATCTGTAAATGATTGAGAAGTAGAAGTTGGTTCTATGGAGGAGGTTGCTTCTGGCGAATCTTCAATTTCTGTCAGGTAAGCAGTTGGAATCATTCCATAGGGCGAATCTGTTGGAAAGGTTCCGGTTGATCGACTTTTCAAATAACACCAGCTCCAACCGTCTTTGTATCGTTTCACCACCTCTACAACATCACCTGCCTTGACACTCATTTCCTGCTTATCTTTCGCATCAAAGTCATAAATGACTTTACAAAGAATGTTTCGACTCTGAATGATATTGGAGGGGTTCATTCGTCTATTTTTTATGCTCTTCTATCGAGAATCATCAAGATCATATATTTGTTTTAATCCTATAATCTAAATGTAATGAAAGTTGAATAAATATTTGCTTCCTTTTACGTTACGTTTCCAAGAATGGAAATACTTTTTACAATTCCCTCCAATTCGCAACCAATATCAATCACCAATTAGATTTAGAACAATTTTTGTTCCTTATCTTCCCAATTATTATGGCATCAAAATTGAACTTTTCATAAAACCAATATTTGTATTGTTTTCAACTGATGCTCTTCGGCCATGATTTTTTACAATAATGTACTATTCGAATCACGTTTAGGTTCTTGTACTGCTCGTCTTCAAGTACTTGGTATTAATCAAAGCATAGCAATTGTCCAGTAACATCTGGTAAATACAGAATTCCTGTTTTCCTATCTATCATAATACCATAATATTGAGGCATATTTGAGGGAAATTCGTGACGGAATACTCTTGTCAGAGTGTGCATATCAAACACTGTGATTGACTTTCCTACAGTATCAGTAACGTAAATTCTTTGGGTTGGCACTTCATAAAACACTCCGTATGGCGTGGAATCACTCTCAATTCGTAAACAATTTTTTTTCAGATTCCACTGTTCCTTCTTCTCATCAAATGTGTAAATTTCAACAGGACTAGCATGTGGGTGAGCTGATGTGATAATCATTTCATTTTCAGGAGTAAAAGCTACACCGTATCCATTAGCAACTGTTGGTACTTTGTGATGAACTCTCTGACCAGTTCTGGAATCAAAAACCATTAATCCACTTCCATAATCCATCACATAAACAAATGTTTCGTCTTGACATTCAAATAATCCGATTCCCCACAAATTCTGTAACAAATTCTCAGCACAAACCCACAAACAACTTCCCTCCTCACCATTCAAGAGCTTTACTAGATCATATTTTGCAACTCTGTAAGCATAATTAGTTTCCCACAACCCAGTCAAGTACAAATTCAACCCATTTTTGTCAATCTCCATTTCATGCACTTCAACATCAAGCTTGATTGACTTTACATGTTTCTTTGTGGTATAATCAAAAACATGAATACTATTCATTCCGCCCATAATAATATAATTATGTTCATATGAAATTACAACATCATAGCAAGATTCCCCTCTTTCATCATCTATGTTTTTAACGATGATGGGTGGAAGGCTATTCATTCGGAGAGAGAATGGAACACTTGATGAGGATCGGAATTTAGTTTTCAACCAAGAATCTAACAGAGAAAAATCATTATTCTCTTTCATGATAAAATCTTGCAAATTTACTACTACTTGAGAGAGGGAAGAAGAATCATCTTGAGACATTTTTTTTAATTTTTATTCGAATTTCCGAAAGTTCCTTATTTTAGAATCCATTCAACGTAATTCTCAATTTTCATTAGGAGAGGATGTTACCGAAGTGTAATCTTTCTCAAGAAATGTATATGATGAGCGAAAATGAAGAAAAACTTTGTTTAATTGATTTCAAGATGTGGATCCTTTATTTGCTATTTGTTCAAAGTTTAATTACATTGGAATCTCCATTGTAACATTTCAACAATGTTCCGTAATCTCTTAAACAATGATTTTCAACAATTACAAGATCAACAAACCAAAAGAGATTTCAAACAAAATTCTCCTACTCAATTGAAACTTCAAACATACCGTATAGTGTGCTAAGGAAAATTAAGCGCCGCAGAAACTAATTGGAATGGGAGAAAAGTAACGAACCATCATTATTTATTTCTCCACATTCCCAACACTAACAAACTCCTTGTTACAGGAGCTCCTTTTTCCAACACACTTCACAAAAAAAAAATGTTAAATACAGATCGAGTCTTCACCTCGCTCAGATCGATCAATCTTGTATTGATTGGTGCTGTACTCCTGATCATGTTGATGATGATGAATGCATCGACATGTCTCGGTATTTCTGCTGGCAAAGGAAAGCTCAATTCCAAATTGTGGAAAATCACAAAATTGGCCGCCACCACCACCAACGCAACAACAGCATGGCCACAAATTGGTTTCGATTCCATGCATACGAGACGTGTTCCTTACTTGGTGGATCATTCTGATTTTGCCACCAATCTTTCCGTTCCATTCCTTCATGATAATTCCTACTCTTACAATTCGGTTATCTTTCACACTGGTTTACAGAAATTGATCATGCCAGTGGGACAAGTTTATTCCAAACCAAATGTACAAATCATTTACTTGGTTGGATTTTATTTGATTGATGTAAAAAGTGGAAAGGCAGAAAAAACACCTTTCCAATTAGAACAGAGATACTCAATGGAGAATAATTTACTTCTCGATTCCAAGGGAATGCTCTATGTTCCAGTGTATGATAATTTGAATCGTTCTGGCACTAGTTTACTCAAAATTAACACCAATGATTGGACCTCATTTTCCATTACTCCTTTAACACCTTCCTATCAACAAGTTAGTTCCATAATTTCAGAGGAGAATAATTGTCTTGTTTTCTTGGCATCCAAATGGTTGAGTTGCATTGATTTGGATAATCCAAAAAATGTCAAATGGAATATCACAACTCCTGAGGAACCATATGGAGCTAGTCAAATGTTGATGGCCAGGGAGAAGGATCAAGATTTTATTTACGTGTCATTGATGCATTACATTATGAAGATTTCAGTTTCTTCTGGAAAAGTCATTAATTCTGTTAGTATTGGAACATATTTCCTTTCCTCAATTAATCATATGGGAGTGGATGGATTTTTATCATTTTCATTTTCTAATCCAACTCATTTTGGTGTCATGCACGTTGATTCTGGAAATTACAACTCTGTTCCACATTTTGGAATTGTTGGGGTGGGATTTATGGTTTCTCTCACTTATTTAGATCATTCCTTATTGTCCTCCTACGTTTTCAAAACAGTTGTCTTTTCAAGTGAGGCCAGAACCACCAGTAGAGCTATTCACATTTACACAACTCTAGTTCATGTGAGTAGTGACACAAGTGTCAAAATCTCCAAACCATTTGCCTTCTTTGGAACTGATTTGAATACCAGTTACGAAGTCCCAAGAGCAAGCATTGCAAAGGACAACTCAAAACTTGTCTATTACACCAATGGAAGCTACAGTGTTTTTGATATTAGTAAAGGAAAGGTCGAGAAGGTTGTGCCATCAAAGTGGAACTTTGGATATGCCAATATTATCACTGCTGATAATGGCAGAGTTTATAGCATGGTTGAAAATGCAAATCTTGGCCTAGAATCGTATAAATTACAATAAATTCAAGAAGAATTAAGCATCTTAAAGATTAAGGAAAGTTTTAATTTTCGAATCCAATCGAATCATCCTTTGCCCGATGAATTACCCAGAAATGCAGAAAATGACATGCATGGGGTGTGCACTTTATCGGTGAATATTGAAATCAACTCGGACTATTTAATATTAAAAATCCCGCCATTACATTCAATCAATTGATAAAATCAAAAAAAAATGAAACAAGATGAAACCCTCACGGATGGTGAAGATAAAAATCAAATAGCTGAAGAAGAAGTATTAAATCATCATCATCATCATGAAGAAGAGAAGAATTGAATCATCACGAAGAAAAATTAATTTCCAATCATCATGATTATTCGGAAGACGATTTGGATCATCATGAAATAATTGCTCCTATTGTTGAAGGGAATAATTCGAAAAGACAATTCTTGTACATGTTGTGGGATGTTGCTTATAACATGTCGATTGTGGGAGGAACATCGTTTAGAGGAGGGGTTGTTCAGTTAATGGCAAGATTTTGTGATAAAGCTAAATGGTTGACTGAGAATGAGTTTATGGAAGTTTACATGATGAGTCACATTGTTCCTGGTCCTAAGCCAAGTCAAATTGCCATGGCACTTGGTAAGTTTGAATGTTAAATGTGTGTAAATAAGATTGAAAATTGTGTGGAAAATTATGATAATTGATTGTGAAAAATAGCAATGCCAAAATATGGATTTAGTGGAGGAATATTATCATACCTATTCTTTTCTATACCTGGATTTATTGTTTGCTTGGTTTTGGGTCTATCAATGTATGATTATGATAGCTCAACTGCTCCTCAATGGTTTATTCATGCCCAGAAAGGATTGGCATGTTCTGGCATTGCATTTGCTTTGCAATCCATGTCCAGATTCTCAAGTATGTTAGATAATGAAAAGAAAAAGAAAGGGCAACCCAAGAAGGAGAAGAAACCTGAAATGTTTCCCTATATTTTATTGACCATTGTTGCTATGGTAACCTTACTCTATAGAAAGACATGGCTCTTGCCTGTACTTTTAGTAATTGGAGCTATTTTATCGATACTTTATTGTGAAGTGAGAGATCGATCAAAGAAGAGAATTGAGGAATTTGGATTATTTGAGAAAATTGGAGCTAAAAGTTATGGAGATTTGAAGTTTAGACAAAAACTCACATTTTTCAAACTATTCTTCCAATCATTTATTCCAAAATATGCAAGGCAAATGAGAGAAATTGAATTATTAGAAGAGAGGAAAGAAGAGGAACCTGCTGAAATTGATGCGAATCCATTCGCCAAAATGGCCTCAATCAAACTTGGCGTATTCTTGTTCATTCTCTTTTTTATCCTTCTTGGTTGTCTTATTGGAGCAGCTCTGATTGTGGAATCAACCTCTCCAACTGTTAAACTCTCGAATCAAGTAGAAAAGAGAAAGATTAATTTATGGACAGAGTGGATTATCATGTCATCATTCTTTTTCAAGTCAGGTTCATTGATTTTTAATGGAGCTGTTGTCAATGTGGTCATCATTCGAGATGAAATGATTGAAAGAGGTTGGATAACACCTGAACAATTTATTAATGGCTACTCTCTCACAAATGCAGCTCCTGGACCTCGATTCAATTTGGGTTTTTATTTTGGTTCAGTTGTTGCTGGTAATCTTTTAAATTCTAACTATACCAGTTCACTCTACAAGGATGTTACCAACTCTACAATTAGTTTTGATGAAATTTCTAACAATAATTTTATTGGATTTTCAAATAATGAGACTCTCAATAGCTCAGTAGAAGAATCATCCGTTTCACCATTTACCAAATTCATTATTGTCATTATCTATAGTATGATTGCTGGTATTTCATTCCATGCTCCAGGTTTTCTACTCATTTTGGGAATAGTGCCACTGTGGGGATCTTTAAGAAGTAAGCCAATCGTACAAAAAGCTATGAATGGAATTAATGCTGTTTGTGTTGGCTATTTAATTAACAATATTGTAATTTTGTGGATTTCTGTTGTTGGACTCAGTGTTCCTCTAGCTGCTGTTTCAATATTAGGATTTGCATTGGTAAATTGGATTGATTTCTGGCATCCATTGGTTGTATTTG
The DNA here is from genome assembly GCF_000004985.1 of Naegleria gruberi. Taxonomy (NCBI): domain Eukaryota; phylum Heterolobosea; class Eutetramitea; order Acrasida; family Naegleriidae; genus Naegleria; species Naegleria gruberi. The sequence continues at coordinate 129,518 of NW_003163252.1, read as the reverse complement.
TGGGAGCTATTGCAGCTGTCCTTATTGGATTAATTGTTCCAATTTAATCTAACTACCATCTCTGAATATCAAATACACAATTAAATATTTATTTAATAATAATTGAATTACTTTACAATAATTTGTAAGAAAATCCCAAAATTCCAGCAGTTGTCAAGAAACCCAAGATCCAAGAAATTGATCTATGAGGTTGTTTACCATTCCAATAAGCATAGACATACACGAATCTAGCAATGGAATAGGAATACATTAAACTATTCGCAATCCATTGAGTTTTCTCATCAGATGCATCCTGAACCAAGCACAACAAGACCATCACACCAGCAGCACTCACAAATGGCAAACTATTTTCAATATCATTTCTGTGAATTCTCAAAGTTCTATTCACTAAACTGTTCGGATTATTAATTTGATCAATTTGCTCCTTACTCAATTGAGCTTGTCTTTCACCACCCATAATCACTCCTAAATCTTCAACTGTGGCTGGAGTTTTCTCACGTCTTTTGGCTATTGCTGACAATCTTCCAATCAAAAACAAACGAAGATTCAACAAGCCAACGTTTACCAAAAAGTGTGAAAGAACTGGAGTGTTGTGAAAGTGGTTTGATAAAGGCATTTTTTTTGAAATTTTAATTCTTCGAATTGAAATAAGATTGCAAATTCGTTTTCAGCAAAACTAAGATGCAGACGAACCTATCTCAAAAATTGTGCCATGTTAGTGGGAGAGCTAACAATTCAAAAGACCTTTAAATATAAAAGGAACGACCTGGAGGAATGATTCCATCACAGCAATCTTCGCCAGGTTTCCACTCAGCTATGAAAGCTGTAAACTGTTTTAAATAAAGTGTTTGCCGAATCGATCACTAGAAACATTCCCAAGTATTTCATATCTCTTTCAACAATCATAAATTGTTAAAATTAGACAGTATTGGCTAACTTTTGGTTTTCATTAATATTTGATTTATCTATTTTTACAATGATCAATATTCAATATTAATATTGAGTTACACCAAGTTCCAATTTTTTTGTAAAACAATTCCTCATCAAACACGAATTCTTCCTTTTCCTTACTAAAAGAAAATTAATAAAAATTAATATAAAAATTATTTAGTCCATCAATCATCTAAATCCACATCTGCAGCGATCTGATTCTTTTTCATCTTCTTCTTTGATATAGGTAAACTGGCTTGCAAACTTTCCTTCTTGATCCTCAACCTCATCAATTGCAAAACTCCAACCAACAATGAAAAGCAAATCGAGAGAATTTGCATCAAACTCACTCCGAGCAAATCTCGGATCGAATACAAAATCAAGGCAATCAGCACGATTGAAAATGTGGCAATCAATCCCTTCTGTTGAATTGGATCCATTTTTTTTGCAAATTTGAAAAGTGGAGATTCTTAGAGAGAAGAAATTTCCTTTTTTATTAACATGTTGATTAGTTTTTTGAGAAGGAACATTAAGAAATGGAAAGATGACAGTACTCATTTGTTGAAAGTGAAAAAAAATTCATTGTAAAGTCAATGAAAATTGTTGAATATTACCAAATTTTTCGAATCAAATTCTATTCTTTATTAACCAAGCTTGAAAATTTGGCGGCAAAATCAATAAAAAAAAATGCCACGACAAAAGAAGATCAAATTCGCACAAGGTTTCAAACACGCCACTCCAGAGGAGATTCGTGAAGCAATTGGCGATTGTCACAATGAGAGACACTATCACTTTGAAATGAAAAGGCCTTCCGATGATGAAACTAATTTTTATTGTCCAGTTCCGGATCCTACAAGTATTGATGATTGGTTGGCACAATATGTGGAGGATCGCGATACGTTTGATGAGTGGAATGGGCTGAGGAAGAAAATTGCTGGAAAGAATTTTCATTTGAAGAAGAATATTGGCCTGTTGTGGATTGAGAAGGATGGAGATTCGAATGATAGGAGAAAGTATTTGACACATTTGAAGAGATTTGTTGAGGCTTTTTATTATGGAATTAATGTAACGATATTGGATAGTGTACATATAAAGAAGGATAAACATGGTCATTTTGTGGAATCTGAGGATATCATTTATAGAATCAAATCGAGAAGATGTCACGAATATGATGAAGATAAAGCTGGAGAGGATGAAATTCAATTCAGAGCAGCTGATGTCATTGTACCATTGAATAAGCTCAGAAAACATTTACAGGATGAGGTATCATGTGTTTGTGGTGTGACAATGGATGATTTGTATATTGGAGCAAAGGATAGTTTCACTTGTGGCCTAGCTCAGGGAGGTGACTCTATTGGAGTATTTTCAATGTGTAGATATGATCCATTATTTAGAAAATCAGCTCCAAAGAAGAGAAATAAGAAAATTACAGTCTCTTGGGAAGAGGATGGAATTATCAATGAGGATACTCTCACAGAGAATGATCTTGTTATTTTGGAGAGATGTTGTAAGATTGTAGTTCATGAAATTGCTCATATGGTTCAAGTTGGGCATTGTGTCTGTAAGTTGAATTGTTACATGTTGATTTAATTAATAATTTTAATAATTGATTTTCTTTTGCGTTTTTATTTCATGCCATTACCACTACAAAACTATTGACTATAATATTGTGGAAATTATTTGAATTAATATTTAAATTCAATTTTACTTTTATTTCACAGTTTTTGATTGTATCATGAACGGATCTGGTCATTTGGAAGAAGATTTTAGACAATCTATTCATTTGTGTCCTGTAGATTTGAGAAAATTCCAATACTTGATAGGATTCGACATTGCACAAAGATATAGAGCACTTTTAAACTTCTACGAGTCCTATCACATGAAGGAAGCAGCTAGCTGGACCCAAGACATGATTCAATATATCACAAAGAGATCTCACAATGACGAGAGTGAAATTATCAATCTCGATGATGAGGAGGACCAAGTAGAGGACGAGGAAAGCGACCACACTGATGACATTCTCAACGAAGACATTATTTCTTCACCCAATAAAAAACGAAAATAATTCACACACAATATTCCAAAACAATTTCAATTCACAATATGTACTCATACATCCAATTAATTCACAATTAATTCATCATCCCATCATGCAAAACACAAAAAAACTGGTAGGACAATTTTCCATCCAATCACCACACTTCGAAATATTAAATAATTTCATTACAAAAACACAAAAAAAAATGACTTCGAGAAAGAGAAGAGCTTCCACGAAAAGGAATAAACCAGATTCACCTTCTTCCTCGCCAACTCCTTCATCGAGTGAAGAAAATAATTCACCAAAATTGAAACAATCCACCTCCTCAGCCTCATCCTCATCCTCTTCAAAGAAATCCACTCGAGCTAATTTAGCAGTAGCAGCAGATCAGAAATATAATGATGAGGATATGAGAAATTCAATTCCATTCATTACACCCCAACACATTAAGAAGGAAATGGGAATGATGAAACTGAATGGGCATGTTAATGATTTGGATAATTGTTTTTCTGAAAATTCAATTCTTTTCGGAAAGGAAATTAATTCCTCAAGGAAACGTTCAATTGTCTCGATTGTGCACCAACAAGATGAAAATTTCAAAAAATCACATTTGAAACAATCCAATAATTCAACGAGTTGTGTATTAATAGGTGCCAAGAAGAGAAAACAAACGAGACCAGTTCAAGCTCCTGTTCCTTCCTTTCAATAATAATATTGGAAAAAGAATTTGAAATTTTCATATAATTGAGTTTATTCAATTCCAGATAGAGAATATCTGAATCTGGAATGCTAGAGAGTAATGATGATTTTATGTAAATATGTGTAAAATATTAAACGAATATTATTTAAATTTAATAATAATTTAACATGATGAAAAGAAGAATGGAATTTGTGCAAATAAGTCCTAACAATCATTGAACACATTGAAATTTCTTCCTTCTGAAAGATTTCAAGAGTTTGGTTGTCATGATCCATGGAATAATTTACTAACTAATTATTGATCCTACTTCTTGAGAAAAGAACTCAAATATTTGATATGAAAATGATCTTTAATTTTATTCGTTTGGAGATTTTCATATTGTTCTAAAGTAGTGTTAAAATTGTGATGGATATTGTAATCTATTGTCAAATCCAACACTTAACTGAACACAATCCAGAATGCATCCAATTCAAGCCATTACGGTAAAAATAGTGCACTGAATCAAATTGAATCAAGATCTTTCGAAACAATTCAATCTTTCCAATAAGCTTGATCCAATAATAGCAAATCATCTTTTTTGTTGAACTGTTGTTTCTCTTCACAATTGTTCTTTCGAATACTAGTATCTTAACCGTTAACCACCCAATCCATACCCTGCCAATCCAACCATCATTCCAACAAACACCATCTTCAACCAACATCAATCCTTGTTTTTTTCTTCAAAGCCAATGCAAACAACTTCACACACCTAAGCAGCTTGCAATTTTAAACCATGAAGGTGCAAGCCAAGTTTGAGATTCAAAAATCCGGTCTTAAAAAAAATAACAAAATCACCAATAACTAACCATGCCTCCACAAAAGTTCAACTTTAACTTTGCTCCTGCTGAAGAAGAAGACTTCGATGAAGAAGAAGATATCGAAGAAGAAATGTATGGTGTAAGTAGTTTTGCTGGTTAGAATGTTGAGGAAGTTAATCTATGAAATTTATTAATAATAATAATTTTAACCGACGATGATGTGGAAACAACTTGATATTATTGAACATTCCCTCTCTGCTGATGTACTTTATAACTATTGACAACAACAATTAATCTAACAATAATAATAGCACCCAATGCTCATGAGAAAGGCTACCCCAGAAGAACTCGAAAAGATTGAAAAGAAGCAACTTGCTGAATATCCAGCCAAGACTCAAAAGGTTATTGGTGTTTTGAAGAACCTCCAACAAAAGTACTCTGATTTGGAAAAGCAATTCGAAGAAGAATACTTGAAGCTCAGAGAAAAGTATGCTGCTCTCTATGCTCCAGTTATTATTAGAAGAAACGAAATTGTTACTGGTGAAGTTGAAGCTACCTCTGAAGAATTGTCTACTGTTGCTTTGTCCGAAGTTACCACTGAAAAGACTGAAGATTTGAAGGGTGTTCCAGATTTCTGGTACAAGGTTTTGCTCCACTCTGAAATCAAGGCTGAATTGATCCAAGAAGATGATTTGGAAGCTTTGAAGTTCTTGAAGAATGTTGTCATGGAAGAATTCCCAGCCAAGCCAAAGGAAGAATCTGCTGAAAAGAAGGAAGAAGAAGAAGAAGAAGAAATTGATTACAAGCATAATCCAGGTTTCAGAATTATCTTCCAATTCAATGAAAATCCATTCTTCACCAACACTCAACTCGTCAAGTCATACTATTACGAAGAAGCCGATAGTGAAGATATTGCCACTTCTGAAGGTACTGAAATTACCTGGGCTGAAGGTAAGGATTTGACTGTCAAGGTTACCACCAAGAAGCAAAAGCACAAGTCTGGAAACAGAACCAGAACTATTCAAGTTAAGGAACCAAAGGACTCTTTCTTCAACTTCTTCAAGAATCTCGATGAAGAAATTCAAAAGGAAGAAAATGAAGAAAACATGATCTTGCAAGAATTGTTGGAAGCTGATGCTGAAATCGGAGACATTCTCAAGGAAAGAATTATTCCAAACGCTGTTGATTACTTCTTGAACGTTGCTTTGCCAAAGGAAGGTGATTTCTCAACTGTCCCAGAAGTTGCTGACATGCTCACTCAAATCCAAGCTGGTCTTACTCAACCACAAGGAGAAGGTGGTGAACAACCTGCTGCTGGCCAACAAGAATGCAAGCAACAATAAGTTCTTTGTAAATTTAATTTATTAGTTTTTCAAATCATTTATTTCTTTTTTCCTGATTTGATTATTTCAATAGTGAATCTGAAGAATTTGTGTGAAGTACTGAATCAGTATTTTAAATTGATTTTTGATAATAATTGAAACAGTTGTTGAGATAATAGAAATGTTTATTCATCTGAATCATCTTCCTCTTCATCACTGTCGAAAACATAATCAGAGGCTTTCGTCTTTTTCTTATCTTCGAGGACATAGATTTGATTAATGTCAACACCCAATTCTTTAGTAAAGTACTTGGCAACTTTGCCAGGAACATTACCTTGAATTTCAATAGAAAGTTCTGGTTTTTTCACAATACTACATCCACAAGCAAATTTCTTTCCGAAAATTTTGACAACATCCTTGAAAAACTTTTCATCACCTCTGAATGCATCCTCCATAAAAGCTTCAATTCCTGTAATGAGTGTCAAACGTTTTCTCTTGCTTCTTTTATCGATACGAATAAGTAATTCTCTATTTGATTTGGTTGCAACTCTCTTTTCTTCGGTACCTTCCACAATTTCCTTGACTTCTCTGGCGACTTTTTTATCAATTTTCTTATTCTTGTTTTTATCACCTTCTCTCAATTCAATTAATTCTTTTAATTTTTCTGGGAATCTAGTTTCAAGCCACTTTTCGCACAATGGCCATTTATCAGAAAATTCGCAATATTCAATTGGGAATGAACATTCGGCACAGTAATCAACTTTTTTGGCTTCAACTCGGCTAACAACAATTTCTTCTTCTTCATCAGAATCTTCTTCCTCTTCTCTCAATTTGTTTTCCAAATCAAGTTTTTCAAGATCTTCAGCAAGGACTTCAAGCTTTGTTTGCTTGTTTCTGTCTGGTCTTTCTGGTTTCTTGTTAATTGGTTTTTTCTTTGGTGCCATTTTTTTAAATTTTGAGATGAAAAAATTAATTTTTAAAATTTTAATTCATTTTCAGCTTTTTTTGATGATGAAGAATTGAAGCAAATTAATTCGTAAGTTTTGAAATTGATCCAAACAATTCATTATTTCACTCTTTAGTCTGAGTGATCCAACCAATTAAGGTTTTTTTCTCCGTAAGAGCATTTACATTCTCAACTCAAATAGAAAAATACTTCGATCACCAACATCAACACGGCACAGCAATCTTACTAACAATCAAATCAATAATATCTTTCTTGATTTTCGATTTCCATTTGCTTTTTCCCTTCCTCATCATCAAATTACGCTTGTTTTGTGATTGATGATGGATGAGAAGAAGGAACAACAACAAAAAAAGCAACAAACTTTAACCTCTTCAGAGTTGTTGGAAAAAATAAAGGAGAACAAAGGAACAAACCGTCTTTGATCATTAGAGTTTGATTTATTAAATTATTATTATTAAATAGAGCGAGATTGCGGATTTGGAATTAATATAAAAGAGGAGAAAATGGGTTGTAATAATTCAAAATCAAATTCATCATCATCATCAGGTTCATCCCGAAATAACAAGTTGAATGTTCATGGACATGGTGAAGTGGTGGAGCAAAAAGTTACCTACAAAATTCTTCTGTTAGGTAAGTGTGTTGATGTTGCTGATCATCATCATCAACTGTGTAATAATAATAATAATAATATTATTGGAATGACAATAATATTGGATTAATGAATTAAATATTGGAAAATAATAACAACAATAGGTGATGCTGGCGTCGGAAAAACTTCTTTGGCAATCAAGTGGGTTGATGGATCATTCCAGGAAAATTATATTGCAACTATTGGTGTTGATTTTAAAAAGAAGGATGTTACAATTGACAATCAAATGATAAAGTTACAAATTTGGGATACAGCAGGTCAAGTAAGTTTTTGAAAGAATTTCTCTGACACATTTCTTTCAGGAAAGGTATAATACTATTCAAGCTACTTATTATCGTGGATGTGCTGGAGTGTTGGTTGTTTATGACATGACAGATTCTGAATCATTCCAAAATGTTCAAAAGTGGATTACTAATATTGAAAAGAATACTTCACCTCAAGATGATATTACAGTATTGCTTGTTGGTAATAAGGCTGACTTGGCTGATGAAAGAATGGTTAAAACTGAAGAAGCCAATGCATTCTGTAAAAATACTTCATGTGTAGTGGATAGAGGTATGTATTTAGTTTTATAATAATTATGGAAATAGATCTAATATGTTGTGGTGAAATAGTTTTTGAGGTTAGTGCCAAATCAGGACAAAATGTCAAGTAAGTATTTTCTTCAAATATAATATTTAACAACATTTAAATAGTGATGCTTTCATGGCCCTCGTAGAAGCCATTCACAAGAAGAAGAGGAAATAAGCTCTCTCAAATTTGTACATTTATATTATTAAACTATTATTAAACAATTCACAAATTTAACTTAATTCTCAATTAATTTGAACCATGCAATAATAATATCCACTGTTGTGTATCATCTTAATGAAAAACAAATCTTCAACAAGACGTGTATCAAATACAGTTCAGTTTTGCGTGCGCATAAAGTGCCCTACTTACAAAATTAAACTTTGGATTGAACTATTCGATCAAAATCCGCACGCATCCAGGAAGACCTATGCTTTAGAACGCACGCAATTTCATTCATCTATTCATCTCTGTGCATTTAAATTGGTATAAATTCTACTGTATTCATCAGCAATTCATCTAAAAACCAATTCAAAAAACAAAATCTTAATTGCTTTCTGTGAAATTATCTCAATTCTCTCAATTTTCAAAATAATAATATGGAATCCATCTATGACTCTATTAAAGAACACTACTCCAACAAGCAAAGTAATGAAGCTTTGATTTCCAATAGTTGTTTCCTAGCTTCAAAACCTCACTTGTTAATTCAAAAGTATCTTGGATTGATTCCAGCTGAGGTTCATGAAAAGTTTTATGGTTGTGGTTCAGCTGTCCCACTTGGTATTAAGGGATTGACAGTTCTTGATTTGGGAAGTGGCATTGGAAGGGATGTTTTTCTTGCATCGATCATTGTTGGTGAGCAAGGAAAGGTTATTGGCGTGGACATGACCAAGAGTCAAGTGGAGCAAGCTAGAGAGTTTACTCCAAAATTCATCGAGTCAATCAAGAATGCAAATATGAATATTGCCAAGATTGAATTCCATGAAGGTCTAATTGAAGAATTGGATCAAATTCCAGGTGTTACCAGTGAATCCATCGATTTGATCACTTCCAATTGTGTCATCAACTTGTCCCCTAAGAAAGAACAAGTCCTTCGTCAAGTTTACAAAGTTTTAAAGTTTGGCGGTGAATTTGTCTTTTCTGACATTTATTCTGACAGGAAGATTCATCCAGCAGCTCGTGAGAAACTTTCCATACTTGGTTCATGTATTGGAACTGTTTACTATGTCAATGATTTCTTGAATACTTGCAGAAAGATTGGTTTTGATGTTATTAGAGAAGTCAACCGTGTTGAAATTGTTGCTTCCAATCCAGATATGCAAAATTAATTGTTGGAAATGCAAAATTCTTTAGTATTACCTATCGTTTATTCAAACTCAAGAATTCAGAGTTGACCGAAGAGGATTACGGAAATGTCATTACCTATAAAGGTAGTATTGAAGGTTATCCAACTTGTTACAAGTTTGATAACAAGTTGGAGTTTGAGAGTGGAAAGCCAACAAGTGTTAGTGGAAATGTTGCTTCTGCCATAGAGGAAAGTGCTTGGCTTTCGAATCATTTCGTCCAATTTCCAAATAAGAGAGAATTTCATTATGGTGAATTTAAGGAAAGCTCAATTGGTCAAGTTGAAGTCAAACAAGTTACTTTCCAAATTCCAACCTGTTGCTTAAAGCCATAACTTTATAATTCTCCATAAAAATTTGTATGATTCGAATGGATTCGAAATAGAATAAATATGTATCTGAAATTTATTAGAATGATAAACTAATTACTGAGCTGGTGGTGGAGGAGTAGGAGGCAGGAAAACAGGCATTCCAAGAACTGGTGGAATAGGAGGCATTTCCAATTTCATCATTACAATACAATGTCCCAATTTCGAATGAGATTCCACATCGTCCTGAGAATAAACCTTATAAACATGTTTTCCACAATTAGTACAAAACCTCTTCTCTGGATCATCTTCAATCATGGAATCATAATCCATTGGACACTTATAGACCCACTCACAATTTTCAATTCCATCAATTTCGTATGGGTTTCGTTCTTCCATTTTTGTTGCCCATTCGAAAGGATCCATATACGGATTAAATTTGACTGGAGGTTTAGTTTCTCCCTCTTTTAGAGGTCTCTTAATAGGTTCATGTTTAGTCAGAGGTAAATAATGTGGCGAGTTGACTTGCAAATGAGCAATTCTTCTCCTTAATAAGTGCATCCAATTTTTGACATCAAGTCCAATGTTAAATCTTGGAAAATAATAACAAACAAGTGGTTTCCAAATTCTTTCTTGGACCATGTTGAAGAGTTGCTGATCTAGCTCATCTTTTCTATATTCGAAAGCTGTTGATCTTTGTCTTAGAATGGAAAATGAATTTAATTTTTGATTTCTTCCTTCTATCTTGTATGGAAGCAACACTTTTGCAATTCTAGAACTTGTCTGATTGAACAATAATTTTAAAAACACTGAATTGACTTTTGACAATGAATAAATGTCCTTTCCGTTCAAATGGGTTGCAATGGAAATTAATAATTCGAAAGGAAAGTCTTCCAATTGACCAAGTGATGGTGTTGGGGAGTTTTCCTTGTTGGATTCGTTTGTAAATGGCAGTAAAATGTCATCTTGTGGAAAAGGGTCTTGGTGTGATTCGATATTTGTCATTTTTTTTTGATGTTTAAAATGAAAAGTTCATAACAAATCGATGCAACACAAAAGCATTCAAAAAGGAGGAGAAGTTCAAGTTCAGTGAGGAAAAAATTTTGGAAAAAAATTTGGTCATGAAACTGAGACTATTATCTCAGTGAATACAAGTATTGGATGCTTGAAATTTGAGAATTTTGTAGATGTGTGAGTTTACTTTTAGCGGTATAAAAATAAAATTGTGAACATGAGCAATATGAATGTAAAAAGGTAATTCCTGAATGCGTCGACCGGGAATTGAACCCGGGTCACGGCGATGGCAACGCCGTATTCTACCACTATACCATCGACGCTTCTTGTTCATAGAACTTGTTTATCACAAGTGTAACGACTTTAAATTCGAGAAAGGAATTCTTGATCTAGATTGAAGGATAAACCAAATTACTACTAACAGAAAATCCCCTTCTTTGAAATTTCAGTTTCTTCTGAAAAAAAATGTCCCACTCAGGTATCAGAGTCAACAACCAAACTGAAAAAGTAATTCGTGTTCGATTGTCCCACGTTGGACCCTTGTATGAAGCCATCATTCAAACAGGACAATCCTTTCATTTTGATGGCATTGGCAATGTTTTCTTTACTGTTTCTGTAGAAGAATGCTTGGATGAAACTAAAACACTAAGAACCAGTGAAATTGCCCTCCCAATTGTTGCAACAGTATTGGGCAGTGTGGGTGGAACTGCAGTTGTAATTGCTGGATTAGCTGTGCTTGGAAGTCTTGCATTGCCTCTTCTTGGAGTTGGTGCAGGAAGTGGTATTACTGTTGGAAGTGGTGTTGTGGTTGGGTCAACTGTGAGTGGTACTGGAATAATTGCTGGCTCTTCTGGTGTTGGTAGTGGTGTTGGTATTGGTACAGGACTTGCTGCCTCAACAGGACTTGGAATTGGTAGTGGTGTTGCTGTTACCAAAGGAATTGGATTGGGAACAGCTGTGGTAACAACTACTTCTGTCACTGCTGCTACTGGAGCTTCTGTTGCTATTACAAGTGGTTTGACGTCTGCTGTTAGTGTAGTGGCTGGAGTTTTTGGTAAGATAAAACAAATACAACCAGTAAATGACCAAATTGAACGTATTGGGAAGGAAAAGAAGTACTCTGTACGCTCAAATGGAACAGATATTAATGTTGGAGAATTGAATGGACGGTTTACAATCACAAAGCTATAGAATCAAGGAAGCACTTTATTTTTTCTTCGTGCTCTAGTTCACAATTTTATTTTTATATCACTCAAAGTAAACTCACACGGGTATAAAATTCTCAAATTTCAACTATTCAATAATTGTATTCACTGAGATAATAATCTCAGATTCGTGCCCATTTTTTTCAATATTTTTGACTTGAAACATTTGATTTGCTTCATTGTATCAAATTTACAAAAATTTCTATGGTCCAAAGAGAATAAGGATCTTTCAATTTTCAATGTTCAACAGTGAAAACAAATCACATACTAAAAAGCTTGTCTTTCAACTCGTCACCTAACAAATATTTTTGTTCTTTTTGTTTTCTCGGTAAAAATCTCTATTAAATTTAGCACAATTTACAAGCAAAAAAAAACAATACTCAAGAATGACTGTTATTCATTCGATCGAAGATACTGGCAAGAAGAGAAAGGAAAGCACTTTGGCAAGTGAAGAGGAAAATTCAGTCAAGAAAATCAAGGAAATTTCCACCTCCGAACATGATGCAAAGATTGATCAATTAATTTACCAATCTTGTTCATCATCAACAGAACAATCCTCATCTGCTGATGTCCCTTCTATATCTTCATCTGCTCCAATTTCTTCTGTACCTCTTAACACAACAGATGAAGAACAAGCAAATGAACAAATTGACAGCTCCAATTCTGATCCATCTTTATCAACATTTGCACTACAATCAAATGGCGCACTCATTCCAATGATTCCTATTCCTACCTCTTCCACTCTGAATCCAATCCCAACAGAAGATGATGATGAAGATTTATTTAATTTAGATGTTTCAATGTTTGTCTCAAAATCAAAATCCACAACCACAAACATACCACTAACACTGAGTTTTGAAGAAAACTTAAAAAAGAGAAGAAAAGAAATTGAAGAACATGGAAAAGATGCAAAGAGATGTGAAGAGGAGAGGCAATTAGGCATGAAATTGAATCGAGAAATTAAAGATTATGAAGCAAATGGTGGCAAGATTGAAGAGAAAAAAGAAGAAGAGAAAGAAGAAATTGTGAGATCTCTCCATGATCGAGAATTCATTGAATTTAAGAATGGATTTAAGAGGGAATTCTTGAGATTCTTACCATGTGATATTGGAAAGTTGGATGAATTGGGTGTAGCCGTTGATAAGATTGAGGCCATTTTAGTTGAGTTGTTTCTAATGGAAGATGAATATGATGCACAACAGTGCTTTGAAATGTTGCAAAGTATTGTTAGATTTAGAACTAACAATTATGAGATTTCAGACGAAAGTTCTGTAAATAGTGGTGGGTTAGCCAATAGTGAAACTATTTCTGGAAGGTCAGGAAGTTGCATTAGTTGTTCGAGTAGTTGTACTTGTGGCAGTTCAATAGTTTCCAATATTTCTGAAAGTGAAACTAATCCAACAACTATTGTAACTCATGACAATAAGACTGTTCCATTTGAAAACATTGCTGAATTATCTTACAATTATCAATCCAACTCAAAATTCCAACAAGAAAATAAGCCAGACGAATCAAAATCCAAGTCAACTCTTCCAGAAGAAATCCAAATCGACATCAAACTCAACAAGTGGAGAAAATATTGTGAAATTTTATTCAATCTCGGTTTTAAAAAGTTGAAATCTCAACCAGTCAACCTCCAAAAAGACAAACAATTTCTCATGTTTGCTTGTCAATTCGCTCTCCATCATTTACTCTGCTCTAGCTCTGTAAGAGCTGACAATCAATATGAAAATCACTTTTGGAATTGTGATAAGAAGATTGAATTTAATAGTGTCTATGTGGAGCCGAATGATAATTTTGAAAGATTGGAATCTGGAAGTGGTCGTGGAGGAGAAAAATTGTTTGGTCAACCTGAAAATTATTATCAAATTGAAATTGAACAAATTTCCTTTTTATTTTCATTAATCGATTCAGAAATGGAGAATGAATTGGTTGTGAGCTTTTTGCAAGATTTCAAATTTGAGGAAAAAGTTTCTTCCTTCTCAACTAATTGGAACGAAACTGCCAGTCATTACTTTCCATTTTTCTTTTTCAAGACAATTTCCAGTTTAACTTATGGGTTCAATACTCAAATCTATTCAGTGGTTAGTAAGATTGTATTGCTCATTATTCGAAACAGTCTAGATTTGGAATCTTCCATTACAACTGAACGAATTTTACAAATTCAAATCGAGATGGAATTTACCCAAAAGAAGATATGAAATTCTTGGACGAAATGTTGAAACAAGTATTGGAAAGACTCTCCACTTTGGATCACACAACTGATTTGAATTGTTTCTACTTTCTCTCACTTGTAACTAATTCTTTCCATTTTTGCATTAAATCCCACGATGATTACAAGAAGGTTTTGAACAAGTTTGTAGATAAACTTGGATTTCGTATTTATCAGAGTCATTTGACCTTGTTTAATAATTCCTATATGAAGAAGAAAGATTAAGAATAAGTTTCGAATAAATTTTTTTTTATTGCCCTAAACTTTCAGGAAAACATCACTCCCTTTCATCTTGATAAAATCCCTTTCTTGGTCTTCCCCTTTTTCTCTTTGGTTGACTATTCTTCAAGTCCAATTCTCTCTGATAGGATTCAATCGTTTTCATCTCGAACTTTAAATAGATCGAAATGAAGAACACAATTCTGTGTATTTTTCTGGTTTTTGAGATTTTTGTGGTTTTGAGAGTTTTTGAGGGTTTTGGTTTTTCATTTTGGATGGCTTGGTGATTTTGGAGGAAACTTGATTGGAATGTTGGATGATTGGAGAGGTGGATGTTGTAAAGCATGAGGAGAAGGTGCTGGTGCTGCTTTCATTTGTTTGGGGGTTTTGTGAAATGGAAGAAACTGGAGGAATGGTTTCGTCTGTAGAAACTTTATCTTGTTGATAAGCAGGACTAGTAGCAATGTTTGCTTGTTGTTGTAATTGAAAGATCAAGGTATACAATCTAATTAATTTCTCTTGTGAATCAAGTTGAAGTGTTGCAAACATTGAAAGAAACTCATCATTATTCGAAAGTCCATTAGCAGCACTTGTAGAAACCAAGTATTGTTGATTTCTTTGTTGTGGAACAATAACTGGATCTGGTATACATGGTTGCCAATTGTCATTGTAAGATGAAGCAGGTACATCTTGTCTGATAGTGACACGACAGTAGTTTGCATTCGAATACATGTTGAGATGTTTTTTCTAATCTTTTTAGTCCTACTACGTATCTCAATACGATGACTGCGTTCTTAAAAATTGCTAGTTTTGTATTTTGTTAGGTTTCAATATTATCTCTCCAATCAACTTTCGGTTTTGAAAAATACATTTATGGAAACTCGAAATTACCATACATTAATGTACCAAATCTTTGTCAATGTGCAGTTTACTTTCATTATCATTGAAATGACAAAAAAGTGGCGGAATAAAAAGTATACGAAACCATTTTGTTGCTTCCAAATTCATGTTTACTTACTAGAATAAACTTTCAGAGGTGTTTATTGGGAGACATGAGTTCACATCATGCACAATTCTAAAACAAACATATTAAACCCTAATTGAATGAATAATTCTGAAATTTTACAATCATTTAAACATAACTTAAATTCATGATAATTGTCAAGTGTCCTGCTCATGTACTGTTTCTCATTGGTTAAATATTTGCAATCTTTCTTCAAAGTTGCAAAAATCCAACAATATATATTATTTGAAAATGGTTAAATGCTATAATCAAAAAAACATTTAATCAAAACACATGTTCCTAAAATTATTCAATCAACTACATGTACTAGTGAACAGACAAACAAACAACAACCATTTTGATTTGAATCATCAACTTGACAATATTTCTTTTTATTCAATCAATTTTACAAAGTTGACTATAAATAGAGTAAACTTGAATATTCCAATAATCTCAACAAAAAAAAACAAATACAAGTTAAATTTAATAACAACAACAAAACATCATATTGAAAATGTTCAGTTTTATGGCAGGAGTTGCATCTGGAATGTACATTTACCACAAGTATGATGTTGAGAAATTTGTAGAAGATGTGAAACCCTCATCTTGTTCAACAAATCATAAAGAAGAGGAATTGAATAAATCAAGTGAAGAAAAGGAAGAAGGAAATAAATGGTCAACTGAGCAAGTGTGGAATAAGATTAAATCTTTCGAACAACAATATAGAAAACCAGATAAGGATTCCAAATCTCAAAATTAAAGATTGAAATCTTTATTCTAGTAGTATAAACAAAATACATAATGTAAATAATCCTCAATGTTAAATAAATATTATCAAATGTACATTTATTTCTTGACACAAGGTTAGTAAATGGATGTTGTAAGAGAATTTCAATTGACTTGGATTCACATTCGTGTGATTTGTTTGAGTCAATGTCACACACTCTAACAAGCATGCAAGTTACAAAACTTGACCAAGATCAGAAGGAGTAGTTGTACTAGCCTTATCAGAAGGAGGATTAGTACGACTCAAATAAAGTTCAATCAATTCACGGAATTTTGTTGGAGAATGTCCATATGTTTCTGGTTTGGATTGATACTCGACTATTCCATTATTGTTCATAATGACAAACTTTTCAGGCCAAACTGCAAAAGCTTCCTCATAACCATTCTCAATAGAATCGACAATGGTTGGAATTCTGAAATTCATTTCCTTCATCATTAATCTAGTGGCATCTACTCTATCTTCACTTGTTTGATGTTGTTTGATATTAATTCTGTTTCCTAATTTCCATTGGTCACAAGCGTGGGCTTCCTTAATATAAATGGTAATGACAAACACCTTCTCTTTGAATTCTTGGAAGATACTTTCAAAGAGATATTGCTGGTGTTGTCTAAACGGTGGTCAGGAGTATGAGCTTCCAATAATTGCAACTGGTAAGTTATTGGTATTTCTTTCTGTTAAAAATTGAGCCAATGTTTTCGTATTATTTGCAACTAATTCTTCAGAGCTAGGCATTTGATCAAAATTATTAATCTCCTTCTCAAAATCATAATAACCAAGCAAGTCTACAATCTTGATAGTTTCCAAATTAACCTTTTGAACAAAGAAATCTCTAGACATGTCATACTTGAAATAATCTGTTAATTGATTCACATCAGGATCATTTTGATAAATTGCTCTCAAATTTCTAAAGGCAATCAATGCTTCATGCCACATTGGATCCGAATGATCAATGCCCAATACATTCTGCAAAGCCTTCTCTTGCAAATCATAGGTAATATTCTCGAGCATTCTAAAATTCGTATCAGCTTCCGTGTATGACTGTTGAGTAGAGGACAATCTCCGAAGACGTTGTTCTTCCTTCAACAATTGAATGGCCACTTCCTTGCTCAACTCATAGGAAGTTTTCTTCTGGTGCAGATTATAACCCCACTTTCCACTCGTACTGTGGAACATACCCATTTTCTCTCACACACTCTGATCTTCCTTGTTTAATTGTTTTTTCAAAGATCTTATGATGATCAATAACGATCCAAAAACGCTCAAAATACTACTCGGAGCGCTTATTATTTTTGGAGGGAAAATGAAGGGACAAGTTGTGCTATTTTTTTGCTATGTTATTTAATGATTTCATCGTGATTGACTTTTATGGTGAGAATAATTGTTATTTGAATGGTTGTTCGATAGGAGAGATAGAAACACTCAATACGTGGATGTGGAAGTTTGGTTGGTAAAGAACTTAATAGCGTGACAGTTCCTATTGTAAATGATGCTATTGTTATCTTTGAACTATGTTTTTTATACAATGACTACAGTAATAATATGGTCAACCTGCGAATCTTACTTTTTATTGAGTTGTTTTCCGAAATCTTCCAATGATATTCTATTAAAATTGACCACATCACAATTGAACCCAAATTGAGAACAATTGTTTGGAATTTGTTTAGTTTCATAAAGTTTTGGAATTGATTTATCATCATCTTCTCCAACATAACTCGCAACTCTATTTCCACTACAGACAAGATAATATCTGATCCAATTTCCTTTCTTCTGTTTTGATTTTGTAGGAAATGAAATCTCAGTGGTACTGTACAATGATGAGAATTGAATTGTGAGATTGTGTCGTCCCTGTTTCACGTTGAAAACCAAGACATCAGAATTGACTACCATTGGTAGCCATAATAGACTTCCAAATTGCAGGTAAAATTCATAACTTGATGGTGTAATTGAGTTAGTTTTCACATTTCTGTATTCAATAGGCTTATCCCAAGTGGTAAATCCAACACACTTGACATTCAAGACATTACTATCTGATAAAATCATAAATTGTTGTTCTCCAACTGTTTTACCAGCTCCACAAGAAATGCATCCAGAATCAGAGTTGAGACAGACCCAATAATCCAAAAATTGATCAGGATTACAGGGATGATGTCCAATACTTGCCCAAGCTCCTCCCTGAGCTTCTCTTCTAATAACACTTTGACCATTTCCCCAACCACCAATCACAATCTCATACATTGGACTAGTAACGAGTGGAGAAGTTGCCAAACTAATGTGAATATCATTTTGAGCTTTTGCTTGGAATGTGACAATTTTCAAAGGATTATCATCTGGGAAGGTCCAAGTTTTGTTCCACATGTACTGTCCATGAAGAGGTTCCAACCTGAATCTGAGTGATTTCTTCAATTCTTTAAATATTTATGTAATCTTTCATGTTGTGAAATATTACGAATACTAACCTTCAATAAATCTGTTAAATATTCCTCCTGATTGAGGAGCCACTTGATTGCTAAAATATCTATTAAACACTCGACTCCAATAATCATCACTCATGATGAATTGATTGAATTTTCGGCTACACAATCTCAAATTGATCAATTCTTTAAAATCAATGAAGGAAAACACCTCATAGATAACATCTGATTCAGCCAAGAGAGTGTAGGCATTCAATAATTGTCGGAGGTGTTTCTTTTGCTCATAATTGAATTTTGTATTGATGAGGTAGGTGACCAAGGCTAATTGCTCTTCAGGATTTAGCCGATCGACAACATCGTTTGAATGTGAGAACATTTTTTTTGAGTTTTTTGTTTGAACTTTGGTGAACCAACTACGGTACTTTTATCAGAAAAAAGTATTATATTATTGTCGTATTGAAAGCCAATATTAAAATGTTCCTGAACAGAAACACAAGTGGCAATTCGAGTTAATGAATAATCAAAATCATTTGGAGTCTTAAATGATTTTAAAGCTGATTTTGACCCTCAAAATAAATTTCTTCAAAAGTTGATCCGTAGCTGGTCTAGATCAGTAGCACAAGAACCTTGTGGTCGTAATTTCTTGCTTAGGTGCAATTAAATTTCTTTCTAATTGTGAAACAGTTACACTTCCAGAATTCAGGAGACTTATGAAAAAAGACCAAATGCTTCTTACCACTCAATGCCGAACAAATGAGAATGAAACTCAAGTGGTGTAGATAAGGATGGTCACAAATAGACAAATTTTGGATAGAATTTTTCTGAGCACCAATTAGTGGCGATGCCCAGCATCACCAAACAATGTTACAATACCATGAAATTTACGATAATTTTAACTTTGATGGCTGTGCTGCTTGTTTTATTAAATTCTTCTTGGATTGAATGTAAATTGAATAAGCTAGGTGAGGAAATTATAATATGTGAGGGAATGAGAGCAAATGATACGAGTGCTTGTTCGGGGAGAGGAGCATGCATATCATTGAATAACTGTTCTTGTTCGAGTGGTTTTGAGGACTAATTGGAAATAACGCCAACTTTTTGCGATAGCAGTATTAATTGCACTGGTCATGGAGAGTGCAAAATTAAGGGAGAATGTGAATGCCACTCAAATATTAAGGAGTCACCGTCCAGAGAGAACCATTTAATAAATTCCAAAATTAATAATATTTATTCGGTTGTGAAAGTTGTCTCTACCGCCGTTTGTTTACAGGGCTGATTTTACATCAAAAAAAAAATGGCCACACACAGCTTGCAATCTAAAAGCACTGTATTCCCTTACAACAGCAGGGATGTTGAGGACCAACAAACAACATCCGTTGATTCTTCCGTTATCATCAAAGGGTCTTCTTCCAACTACCGTATTGAAAAGGACGAAGAGAAAAAAAAGGAGGCAAGGAAAACCAGCTACCTTGCTTGTTGTGATTTTTCTTGTAGTAATATCCTTAATGCTGTTGCCATATTCTGCGCTATCACAGCCTGTTTGTACAGCTACTTGTATTCAGGAGGCGTAACAAAGATTGAATTGGTTCATCCAATTCAAGATAGGATCGTATCCCTGAATTCTACATTGTATTCGAGTGAGATTGCAGAACATCCAAACCTAATTCCAAATGATGAGTACTCTAACATATTTTCAAAAACCCTAACGTTGATGCATAATTGTAAACTACATATGAAAGGCTTTCATGGTGAGAGTGGAATTGGAAAAACCACCATGTTAGAGGATTCTATAAGATTACTAAATCCTCATCCCTATATGTTGATCAGCTTGAGTGAAACCACAACCATTGCAGAAATAGCAGCTCAAATGAATATGCTTGAGAAGGAAACATCTTGGTCGGATATTGAATTTACTGTCAAGAAATATATTGACTTACATTCTAAAAACCTCAGATCTATGCATTGTCCTTTATTCATAATTGACAATGCTAATCGAAACGCGCCAATAGCCAATAGGTTCATTAGCATGGTAAGAGAATTTCCCAACTGGAATTGGTTTGTTGGTCATATCTTCTGACGGTTATGCCAAAGAGTTGCAATCAGCTGGTGATAGGCTTAGGTCTGTAGAGTTATTCGAACCTTCTCGCGATTTTGGTGTCAAATATCTTCAAGCTCTAAATATTACAGATACTTATGAAATTGACAGGATACTTCTAGTAACTGGAATGAAGCCTGTTTATTTAGGTTATGTATTAGAAACTGTGAAGAGTGATGGTTCTGTTGATATTGAACAATTGCAAGGTTCAATCAATGATCTGATATTGAAAAAAATAGATAATTTAGATTCAACAATTAGGTCGATTGTATTGGAATGGGCTAAGAAATTAATTGAAACACCTTTTGAACATCTTATGCTTCCACTCGATTTTCAAACAGAATTATCAGAAGTAATTTACAAATCGAACATAATAAGGAAAGGGTTGTATAAGGATGACCCCTACAGACTCTCTTTCCAAAATCGAATTGTACAACAATTCTTTGAGCAGTGGTTCAATGTCACAAAAAACGTTACCAGATAGTCACAGCAAGAATTCTCCCACTAGAAAAGCTAGATATTATATTCATTACTTAAAATTGCAACAATCTTGGCTGCCAACTCTGGATTTTCCTTTTCAATTCTTTGAAGAGCTCATCTTTTTCATTTCAAGTTAGACAAACATCAGGACAATTAGAAAATCCAAAATACATGACCATGAATTTTCCTCTAAATTCAGAATCTGTAACAACTTCTCCTTTAGTATTAACAAGAGTGAAAGCACCTCCAAGTTTTGGAGCTCATACAGCTTTAACAGCCTTGCTACTTGTTCTAATTATTCCAATTAATTCCATTATTAATATTATTATCTTATGATGCAAAATTATATAAAACAATTCCGAACACGGTGCCATTTGCTTTTTTCAAACATTACACATTTATCTTATCATTTTTTTAAGCATCTTTCATGTAATTGACCTCAAACAAGCTCATTATTCCACACAGATGAACTTTATGTATTTTAAAAATAGCACAACAATTTTATTGTAATCAAAACCAAAAAAATGAAGCGATCAACTTCTTCATCATCAAAGGAATCTTCTTACGCAAACGATGATCCAATCATATTCGGAGTTGGTGAGAGCACCAGTTATCAAATTTTAAAGGAATCCAATTCAACACATTTGATCATCGATCCAAGCAAGTATTCAAAGTATAAAGTTATTAGTATTAGTTGTGGTGGTGATTTTTTGTTTTTATTATTACAAGATAAAGTAACTTTGCAAAATCGATTATTCTCTGCAGGTTATAATGGCACTGGTATGTTATTATCAATTCATATATTGTTAATATTTTGTAAACTTTGTAATCATCACAAACTATTTAATATTCATAATAATCCAATATTATAATAGGAGAACAAGGAGTACCAACTAATAGTGGTAGTAGTTGTGAATTACGTGATATTACTGATCCAATAATAGAACATATTAAAAGAAAGAACATTAAAATATTACAAGCACAATGTGGATGGAATCATAGTATGATTCTCGTTGAATATGATACTGATGATAATAGTATTGACAGTAATATTGATAATATTTATAATAATAGAGAATTAGCTCTCCTTGGATCTGGATTTAATAATCATGGACAATTGGGTGTTGGTAATGCATCATCTACAAATACATTTGTGAAAGCAAATACAGATCATATTCCTTTAAATCAAATTGAAAGATTAATTTCTAGATTTAATACTTGTGCTATTATTACCAAAGATAGAAATTTATATGCTGCAGGTAATAATTCAAGTGGTGAATTGTATGTGTTTATTATTTCTATAATTGTTTGATTAATAATATTTAAATAGAGGTAAACCAAATGAATTATTATACAAATTTGAATTAATATTTAACAAGGTAATGGATGCAGATTTTTCATATTCTCATTCAGTGATAATAGATATGGAAGGACAAGTATGGACTGCAGGAAGAAATGACAATGGTAAATTGGGTAGATCAGATTCTAATTTAATGGTATTTACCAAAGTTGATTTTCCTGAAAAGGCAATTAAAGTATCACTAGGCATACATCATACAATGGTATTAACAGAGTTAGGAAATGTATATGGTGCAGGATATAATGAAAATGGTGAATTAGGTATAAATACCAATCAAGCATCGCCAGTATTTAAATTGGTTGAATCCAATAACTTGAAATTTAAAGATATTTCATGTGGATTTTATTTTACAAGCTTTTTAACTAGAAGTAATCAAGTTATGATATGTGGATCTAAATGGAAAATTGTTGGAGACAATAAGAAAATTCCACAACCATTACATTGTGATGATAATTTATTTAATCTGGTTAATTCTATTTATGCAGGTGGCTACTTTTTAATTGCTTTTAAAAAAGATGAAAACGAAACCAAACAACTCAAAGAAATGTTTAAAAAGTTAAAATTAATAATTAATAATTCAACTTTATCAGATGTTCTAATTAAATAAATCTATTTTTCCAAATTATTTTTCCATTAATATTTTGATTTACTTTTAAAGAATTATTTAATTTAACTTTGAAAGATACAAATTCAATGCTTCCATTTCATCTGCATAGTCATCGTCTTGTTGAGAATTGTAGAATGATTCAACAATTTCTTCATCAATGATATCTTCCATTTCTTGTTTCTTCTTAAAGACATCATCGAGTGGTGTGTTTGGTTCTTGTTCATCCTCATCATCTTCCTCGCTATATTCGTCGTCCTCTTGAGCATTTATAGAGCTAGCACCTTCAGGTGGAAATTGTTGATCATCCTCTCCTTCATCGAGCATCGAGTCTTGGCTGTTTGGTACTTCACTGCTTGCACTTTCACCAGTAGTGGCTGGTTGTGAGAGGAGAGTTCCAGAAGTTGACTTTTTGATAATGTAAGCAGCAATATCATCCAAATCTTTGGATTGAATCTTTGGTTTTGCCTTACCATTAATAATCATGTCGACAGCAATTTCTTCAATTTTACCTCTATTTCCCATACCTTGTGCTTTCTTGAGAGCAAAGACAACACTTTGCATTTCAAAACCCAGCATGCACAAGTTATAAACTTGTTCATAATCTACATATCTGTGATGAATATTTTCCTCAACCTTATAGGCTAACTCTTCCAAAGTTTGTGGATCACACAATAGTTGGGTTGAAACAAGTTCATCATTGTCAGCCATCTTGATTGCCTCAGCAATAGTCTCTTCATCCAATTGAGAGAATACAGAATGCAAAGCCTTTAAGAGTTTCATATCAACAAGCTTTCCATTCTTAGTGTTTCCAAATGCAAGTTGCTTTTTTCTATCTTGTTTTCTTTCGAATTCTTCCATTTCTCTTCTCTTGGCAAGTTCTCTCTTTTCAATAATTGCAGTGAGTGCATTTTCCACATTTCCTTGACATTCTTTCAAAGCCTTTCTAGCCTCCTTATAGGTAAATCCCATACCAACAACTTGTTCAATAAGGGTTGGATCGAGAACTAATTTTTTGTAATCTTGATTGGCCTTTTCGAGATAAACTTTTGCTGAACTCTTATCATCAACCTCCAAACAAATAATTCCCTTCAATAATGATAGTTTACAATAGAGAGGGAATTGTGCAAATTTGCCACCTTGAATTGTCATTAATCTTTCCAAATTTTCACCATGTGAGGCCTTGAGAATCTTTTCAGCCAATTGCAATCTTTGAATAGCATCAAATAGCATTGTTGGATCCTTTAATTTGTACATTACCCAAACAATATCAATCAATAAGGTTGCATAATTATCAATCATGGAAAGTAATTCAATTGGTAACTTTTTGAATGCTTCATCTGCTACTTGCAAACAATCGAATGCTTCTCTGTATTGCTTCTTCTTGATAAATTCTTCACTCTTTTGTTGCAAAATCATTCCTACCACGAGAGCTTCTCTTTCAGATTCTGGTAATCTAATCTTATTTCCATTCTGATCTTCCAAAACAAAGTGGTATTGTTCATATCGACTATCTCCACCATTGGATCGTTTAGCCATTTCCAAAGCAGCCAACTTGATCTTTTCAAGACGACGTGCTTGTTCCAATTGTTTATCGACAATTGATTGTTGTTGTTGTACAGGAGGAGGTGAATTATTACCAACAGTACTATTGGTTGTGCTATTATTATTTACAGTATTTGAAGAGGTAGAGTTTGATGTGATGGTTGTTGCTGTTGTGGAAGTAGAACTAGCTGCTGATGATGAAGCAGGTTGTTTTTTCAAATAGACTAACACGCTTGCTTTTACTTTAGCATCGGCAAGAGTTTCATCATCATTCTTGAGAAATTTACCTCCGTTAATGATGGTTACTTCTGATAAAAGCCACACATCGGAAGGAAGTGCTTGGTTGTGATTCTCTACAATTAATTCACGAAATTTGAGAACAGTCAGCGAGGTGTCTAATTGTGGGAAGGTATGGCTCCAGGTAGACTTTGATTCTTTCACGGTAATGTCCATCTTGAAATATTGGGGTTGTGACGTGATATTGAGTCTTTATGTTATGATATTTTTTCCAACTTGGAGTTGAACAAAATGATAAAAATAGGAGAGTTCATCATGAAGGTTCTGAAATTGTAAACTTGCATTTTCTTTGGAATTAATAAAATTTCAGAAAGTTTCTCATTCAATTAATCATGCACAACTCAATCCATCACTAATTTTATTTACATTATTTAAGGAGGGATTTCACTACTGATTCAACCTTGAGTGTTCTCAAATCGGTATAAGTTTGACCAACACCAACAAATACAATTGGGTGACCAGTTTTGTGAACCATTGAAACTGCAGCTCCCACCTTCTCATCAATAGTATCAAACTTGGTCAAGACGATACCATCAATTAAATCCTTAGTTTGCTTGGTGGCAGCATTTTCAGAGCTAGCCAAAACCTTGAGTGAAGAGTTGAACTTTTGCAATTGGTCAATACCGTCATTACCAACGAGAGCTTCACCAACGAACAAGACAAGATCTGGAGTATTGACTTGAATCAATTCAATGAGAGATTTCATCAATGGTTCGTTATCTTGCATTCTACCAGCTGTATCTACAAGTACAATATCAAAACCATTCTTCTTTGCATGGTTGATAGCTTCCTTAGCAAGAGAGGCAGCATTCTTACCATAACCCTTTTGGAATACTGGTACATTCAAACATCTAGCATGGACTTGAAGTTGTTCAACAGCACCAGATCTAAAAGTATCACAAGCAGCAATCAAACAAGAGAATTCCTTTTGAAGTAACCAATAGCAAATCTTTGACAAGGTGGTACTCTTACCAACACCATTGACACCACACATGACAATAACATATGGTCTGCCTTGTTCTCTGACAGTTGAGGCTTCCTTGAGAATGTTAATAGTTCTGCTTGGAGTCAAGATTCTTGTGAGGGCTTCTTCCATAGCCTTAGTGACTTCACTCTTAATGGAGGAGAAGGTACCCAACTTTTTACCAACCAAATTTTCAGAGACTGAATCACAAATGCTAACTGCAATTTCTTGAGCAACGTTCTTCTTCATGAGTGATTGTTTGAAATCTTCCATGACAGGATCAAGATCTTCCTTTGTAAGAGTTCTACCATTAGTCAAATTGGAGAAGAAGGTAGAGAAAATGTTACCCTTCTTTGGTTTTTCATCAATTTCCTCTTCTTCTTCACTGCTTGAATCATAAATATCGGCATCAATATCAGTCATTTGATTTGGATTTGGCATGTACTTTTCCTTGTGACGTTGAAGATCATCTTCTGGTGAGCCATTTTCATCACCAGTTTTTGTCTTCTTTGAAAAGTCAATATTTTCGGCCTTCTTCTTAGTGTAGGTGGTATCAAATTGATCCCAGTTGGTGGCAACCTTCTTTGGCTTTTCCTTCATTTGAACTGTTGGGATGGAATTTTCATCTTCAGGAGTGGATGGTTCTGTAACATTCTTCTTGGAACCCTTCTTTGCCATGTTGACTCCCTTGAATTTTCCGAAACGTTTCTTCATTTGTTCAATATTGGCCTTAACATTTTCATTCATTTCTGTGGCTGATTTTGGTGTTTGAGCTTCATCATCCTCCTCTTCCGAATCACTTTCTTCGATTTGGGTGGTGGTTGGTGTGGCTGCTTTCTTATCCTTCTTCTTTTCATATTTGGACATTTGTTTTGGTGAACTTGTTTGGAGCATTTCTTCACCTTTTTGAATTTGCTTTTCAATAAAGGTTGTCTTTTTCTTTTCCTCTTCATTATTTGTCGATTCATCCTTCTTTTCGTCGTCCTTCTTTCTATATTGTCTGATGAGCAAACCTTCCTTTTGCAATTGTTTTTCTTCTCGCGATCTTTCTTCAAGATTGTTCAAAATCTTTGTAAATTCCTTATCAAAGGAAAATTCGTGTTCACTGAGGACTGACATACCCTTTCCTTTTCCTTTAGCATCTTGAAGTACTTTCTTAAATGTTGAAGTGAATTTGTTTTTAATATTTTCCAAGAGAGTATCAATAAATGTAATTTGAATTGCAATTTGATGAACAACTACGAAAATAAGATCAAATTCATTTTCTTGAAGCCATGTCAGCAAATATTCATTTTGATAGTTAAATGTCTTATCGGAGAGACGATCTTCCAACAATACTGATCGAATTAATTCATTGATAGGATTTCCATTCAATGCAAATCCAGTAAAACTATAAAGTACCAATCCTCCTTTTGTAAGAATTGTAAAATTATCAATCATCTTCTATTTGTACAAGTTTTTTTCTGTTCAGGTTTAATAAATCACAACTCCGATAATACTACCAACAAGTAAAGTTTGTGGATGATGTGTTGTTGTTTTTTTTAAATAATTTAAAAATTGAAAAATTTGCAACTAACAAAATTTAAGGGTAAAATCGCAATGACATCATCATGGGTTTCAACAGCCAGCTTATGAAGATGTTCTTATAATAGTTTATTCGTGATGACAATCCAGCTGCTGTGATGAATTACGGAAGGTAGTACCGATAATCTAAATGACGTCTTGCTACTGGTAGGTTTGCCTTCTTTGATCGCTTTATTCATCAATACAATCCAAAAACAAATAATAATTCAATTTCATTATTGATTTAAAGCAAAATATAGAAACAAGCTTACACTCTATTCTTATCACATCCAACCCTACAATTTGTTCTTTTCAGAGTTGATGAATATTCCCAGAAAGCAAGCTAGAAAGGCTTTAGAAGAAATGATTCAATAAAATTTATTCAAAATTATTAATTTATTATTAAAAATTTGAAGAAGATAAAAAATGACCATCAAACCTTTGAATCTCCACGTTCACTTGAAACCAATTTCTTGGTTAAAATATAGCAGAGAAGGCGATTTGTTGTTCGCATCATCAAAAGACCAAAGTGTTTCAGTGTGGTATACTCACAATGGACAATTGCTTGGTACCTTTAAACATAGCGGTGCTGTCAATTGTATTGATGTTAATGCTGCTTGTACTAGATTGTTGTGTGCTTCCGCTGATATGAAGGTTACCTTGTGGGATGTTCAAACTGGTGCTCAATTATTATCTGTAGATTTTGCTACACCAACAAAGGTTGTTCAATTCAGTGAAGGTGATAAACAATTCCTTGCCGTTACCGACTCTTCATTCAAACAAACTCCATCCATTCAAATCTTTAAACTCCCAGAAGAAGGAACGGAATCTAGAAGTGGAAAATTAATTCCATCAAGAAAAATTGAACAAAAGGATAAAATTACATCTGCTGCTTGGGGACCTTTGAACAAGACCATTATTTGTGGATTTGATGATGGTACTATTAGAACATTCGATGCCGAGAGTGGTAAGCAATTAGGATCAACTAGAGAACACACTCATACTGTTGTTAGATTGTCATTCTCAAAGGATAGAATGCTTTTCATGTCTGCTTCTACCGATAAAACTGCTAAACTCTTTGAAAGTCAAACACTGGAACTCCTTAAGGTCTATAAACACTCTGATCCAGTCAACACTGCTGCCATTTCACCAATCAAACGCCACGTAATTTTGGGTGGTGGTACAGCTGCTCAAGATGTTACAACTACTGTTAAGAAGCAAACATATTTCGATACTCACTTTTTCCATCAAGTTTTTGAAGAAGAAATAGGAACTGTTAGAGGTCACTTTGGTCCAATCCACTTTTTGGCATTTTCACCAGATGGTAAATCATATGCCTCTGGAGGAGAAGACGGTTATGTGAGGTTATATCAATTGGATAGACAATATTTGAGCATGGAAGATACTCCAGAAGTTGGATTAGACGAGGAATAAATTAATTTATATTAATAATACTATTATAAATATTTATTTTTAATTTGTGAAATATTTCAATAATTTTAAGGCTAGAGATTATCATGAATCTTTCCTTTTTCATAACTTTTTGCACTCATTGAAACAATATTTAGAAGGAAACAATTTAAGCTCTCTTTAATAAATCCTTAATAGCTGGATCACTTTCACGCAGTCTGACAAATCTTCTGGCCATTGAAGTAATTTCCTCAACTGTCAAGTCTTGAGAACGTTGTGAAAGAACAGCATTGACACTATCCATATTCTTTGAACCACCCTCAACTGCACCTGCAGCAATATAAGCACATTGCTTGGGAGAAAAGTATGAACTCAAATTAGTATTCAATTGTTTACGTTTACCATTGAAAATAATTCTACAAAATTGTTCCAAATCCTCAAATTGAACGAGTGAATTATCAATGAGTGGTGTTGTCTTTGGTATCAATCTCATTACACTTGCATCCACTTTAGGAGCAGGTACGAAACTCTTGGCATTCACTACAAACATGTGTTCAACATCACACACACTCTGTGAAGAAACTGAAAGTCTACCAAATTCCTTTGTAGAATTTTTTGCACTCATTCTCAATCCAACCTCCTTTTGAAACATTAAAACCATCGGAATTTTCTTTCCAAATGCAAAAGCACCAGTTCCATTAGCACAATCCTTCAACCAATTAATCAATAATGGTGTTGCAATTCCGAAAGGTAAATTACCAATAAATACTACATTGGCCAATTCATCCGAATTCTTTAAAACCTTTTCATCCTTCTCCAAAAAGTGATCCACTAATTTAAATTGATCCACTTTTAATATATCTCCTTGAACAATATGCATTTTACCATCATCCACACTTTGTTGAAGATTTTGAAGAGCAGGCATAAATCGTTCATCCTTCTCAACAACAATTAATCGTTTAGGATTAGCCTGAAGAATCGATCGGGTTAAACAACCTGGTCCAGGTCCAATTTCAATCACAGTCTTATTAGAAATATCACCACATACTCGCACAATTTTATCCGTTACATGAAGATTTAATAAAAAGTTTTGTGAGAGTTGTTTACTGGCTTGAAGGCCATACATTTTGAGAATTTCTCGGAGTGATGGAAGTGGTGGAAGATTGGATAAGAGTTTATTGGACATTTTTTTTTTTGAATTTTTAAATTTTTATTCAAATTGTTGAAATTATTTAATTATTTGATTCATAAATTCATTAATTTGCATTCAACAAGTTTATAGATAAAAGGTCATTTCTGTTTTGTTTTCGAAATTGCTCAGAAATTTCCATTTTCATGAATAAAAAAGAGGTTGATAAAAATTCAGTCAATTAACTTTACTAACTTTGTAAAGTTGTTAATTGTTAACACATATCAACTTTGAAAAGTCTAACAAGAATAGGAAAGAGAGTAGACAGAGAGTGAATAGAGCACTAGTGGAACTCTTGAATGAATTGGCAGAGCTTATTACAGTTCCATTTCTATTGGAATTTCCTGAGCTTGTTGGATTTGTGGTTGAGTTGGATGAGGAACTTCCACTATTGGTTGATGAAGTCTTTGGTACGACTGTTGAGGTGGTAGGTTTTACAGTGGAAGTGGTAGGAGTAATGACTGTTCCATTATTTGAGCTAGTTCCATTATTGGTGTTGGTGTTATTTCCATTGCTTGGATTAATGACAGTTCCATTATTGGTATTTGTGTTATTTCCAGAACTACTTCCTCCATTTGATGAGGATGATGCAGAAGTGGCGCTTGTTCCCACTGTAAAATTCATTGACACTTTGGCATTTCCGTTTATAGTAACAGTTATGGAAGAATCCAATGGACACCCTGGAGACAAACTCTTTACAAAGACAGAACTAGACCATGCGGAGGTAGCCAACAATGAACTAATTCCAGAACATGTAAAGGTAACATTTTGAATGGTTGAATATGGAAGGACACTAATCTGAGCCCAATAAGCATTAGAATTTGAATTAATGGTAACAGTATAGACAGTATCAGCTTGGACACAATTAGGTGTTTGATTATTGACAAATAATTGCCTTGCTCTTGTCAATCCAGTGTTCAAGACAGTAACTGAGGAAGGTGAAGTTGTGTAAGTGAACATGCCTTCGTTATTGATACCCATGGCACGTTCAGAGAGGGATGGACCAGAGTTACGTAGGATGAATCCTCTGAAACCTCCTTTATATAAACAATCAAGATTCTGTTCATTGAAATTTTTTTGAAAATCAATTTTGATTACAATGTGAAAAAAATTGTAAACTTACCTTCACAAGAATATTCAAAATTGTTGCTTGTCCACTTTCTCCCCAACCACATGAAGTCACTCCAGAGTCAGCAATAATCCATTCCATTGGTGAAACTGTTCCCCAAGCATCATTCATCTTTTGCAAATCAGAAGTAATGGTATCGTCCAATAAAACAAGAGCATCACTCAATGAATTTGCTCCACTTGTCCAATAACTACCATCATATTTCAAAGAACATGTTGTGTTTCCAATATTGACAATATGTGTCAAAATGGCACGAGCATTCAACGTAGCATCAATTGAAGAAAAGAAAGTATAACTACTGGTTGACTTCCATAATCCAGGAGAGCTCACAACGATAGTATTAGGAGCATAGGTTCTGAACATGTTGACTCTATCTTTCAAACATTGAGTTCCT
Organism: Naegleria gruberi; assembly: GCF_000004985.1. Classification (NCBI taxonomy): domain Eukaryota; phylum Heterolobosea; class Eutetramitea; order Acrasida; family Naegleriidae; genus Naegleria; species Naegleria gruberi. Next base: position 98,013 of record NW_003163252.1, on the reverse strand, counting down.
TCAGCTGTTTGGAAAAGTGTCAAAACTTCTTCGACATCCCATTCAGTTTCCAAGTTGACAAAGGCAAAATTTGATCCAAGGGCAATGGCAACTTGTTTATCAAATTCAACGGAGAGATTGTAATTCCCACGAAGTCCATTATCACCAAAACTGTAAGATTGGCTGTGTTAAATAGTTAATAAACTTGTAAAGTGTATTGAATTAAATACTTACATGTATGGAATGGAACCTGAAGAGATAATGTTGGCAATACTTGTTTTTACTCCTGCAATATCATCATAGGCAGCGTAACCTACCCATAAAGTGACAATTGGTTTCGAACTGCCATCCTAAATATTTCCAATAATATTTGTGAGCGAATGAAAAAATCATCTTACCTTGAAAAAGACTGTTGCATCACCTGTGGTAGTGTTTGGCCACAAGAAATAGGATTGCTTTGGAGTAACGAGTGAAGAAACTCCTTGCGTGTTAAACGAAACAATTACCGAGAGGATTAGAAAGAGAACGAAAACAGCTGTGGTGTGCATTTTTTTTGATGAGTAAGCTTTTGAAAGGATGAATAGTCGGGACGTTCAGTCACAAATCAAAAGATTGTTCGATTCATTTGTTCCAATATATTTAATTGACTTTCCTTTTATGTAATTTATGGTATTAATAAATGCTAAAATTGTCAATCAATATTTTCTTAAACATCATGTCTCCATGTGTGTTTAAGAAAAAATATGATACCGACAATGGGGCTCGAACCCACGACCCCAGGATTAGAAGTCCTGTGCTCTATCCAACTGAGCTATGACGGCGTTACATCTACTTATATTAAGGCACGAGGCTCACACAACAATAAAGTTAAGGGTATGATCTTCCTTCCGTTTTTGGGTTTTCGATTTTACTTCTAATAATTTTATTAAGAACCTTTCATTCTCATAAAAATTGGATTACTGTTGCTTCACTATTAAGGTGGTGCAGCGACTGAGCCTGCAATATCTAAACATTATGTAGCAAGCATTTGAGAAACTGTACCAAGCCATGGCTTTATTCTAATTATTTCTTGATAGAGTGTGTAAAATTGCAAATTAATAAATGCATGAAACATTTAAGAATGAAGCCTTAAATAATTGTATTCTTCAACTCCAGATAAAGAATTGGGTGGAAGGAAAATACTTATTTCTTTAATTGTTATTTTTAGAAAAGGTAAAATGATTCTCCCATGCCGGGAATTGAACCCGGACCTCCTGGGTGAAAGCCAGGTATCCTAGCCATTGGACTACACGGGAATCTTATTCATCATGAAAATATTCCTTTCATAAAACTAAGAAGGGGCTTCTCTGCGTAAACTCTTGCACATCGGTTCTTCAGTTTGGTTCCACTAACTTGAAAAGTTATTGATCTAAATATCTTTAATATGTGGATTCCTCTGTAAATACAACAATTTCTGTTCCAATTGATTTAATTCCCTCAATTCACCATTCACTGTCTTGAATGAAAATGCCCTATGTCCCACAATATTTCTACAATTGGCAATGTCACACAAATTCACATCAGGTTCAGGTGTTTTCGAGGCAAACATCAAAACCCAAACATGTTCCATAATTCTACTCGACCAATAATTTTCCTCCTCTCCAGATTGTAACCATTCATATAATCTCAGATAGAAACTCTTTGGATGTCTCCTAATTCGTTTTCCTTTCACATGAAATGAGGCACAACACCAATCCTTAATGAGAGGAGGCATTTGACCGAGTGTGTCCTCAAAAAGACGTGGCCAATACTTGGACACAGCCAAATAATCACTACTGGTCGAATTGAGAACCTGAAAATAAGCTGGATTCAACGAAACATAATCAAACTTTCCCCAATGTAAATTTTCCAAAATTGTGACCATATCTCGACAGTGCCATGCAATCCTATGGCCATGGACAAAGACAATATTTTCAGGTAGAGTTTCATAATGGTCAATGATGTATTTCAGATAGGTGGATCCTTCGTGTCCTCTATTCGAATGGACAATGTATGGCGCCTGTGGATTTAATCGATCGTAGACTGCATGTGGAATGTGTGGAAGGTAGGTATCGAGCCATGAAACATCTTCCGTATATTTGGAAACGACAATCATTCGTGTGCGATCGATAGGATAGAATTTCCGAAAGAATGAATATCCATTCGAATGTGATATGAACAGGAAACAGCAAAAAAGAATGCTGAAAATTCCAAAAGCTGTGATGGCAATGATTATCTTTGCTTGGTGTCGTTTTAACATTTTTTTAACAACTTGAGCGACCGAATTGACTGCGAATCACTAAAAATAAAGTAGTAGTATTAAACAACTCTTAAAGAGATAATAATTGTCCATCAAAAGTCAAATGACAACAGCTTTACAATGAGAATGTACTTGTTGAATAATGATCACAAAATAATGTGAACTTTATCAGTTTCAAAGTCACATGCATACATTTCATTTAAAAGTGGATTGAAACAAATTCCTTGCAGACCTACATCCATTGTAATTTTGTCTTGACTAGTAATTTGACTCTTTCTAAGGAATTTGAAATCAACCAAATCAAAGAGGAGAATTCTACCTTTAGAATCACTGATTGCCAAGTATTTTTCATTAATGACCTTGATATCACGACAGGTGGCACCTTTGCATTTAAATTGATGAATTTTGAAATTATTCCACTTGCTATTTTCCCATTTAAATTGATGAATATGGCAAATATCATTAGTAGTCTCCACAAGCCATAAATTACCTTTGTAAAACTCAATGCCATGAATGGGTCTTCTCATTTCGTATTGTAGAGAGCTATCGAATATATGAAATCTTGTCACTACTTTTCCATTTCCTGCATTTAACATGTAACAATAAGTCCAATCTGAAACAAACAAAGATCCACTCTTTGCATTCCTCCTCGAAAAGGCAATTCCACTCATTCTACACAATTGAGAATTGCTCCATTCGAAACCACTCCTCCACAATTGATCATTGAAATGAAACAATATCTTCTCCAAATCATACTTTCTAATCTGAGTAGTAATGAACTGTGTCGTAACAATCAAATAATCCTTTGATTTTCCACAATCAGAAGCACAATAATCAACACACAAACTTCCAAAATCTTTTCCCGCCACAAATTTCATCAAACTTGCATTCTTATGATTGAGAAAATAGAGTCCATTCTCATCGGAAATGATGAGACATTGAAATTGAGGAGAGAATTTTACATCGACTGGTTTTTTAAATTTTAATTCCGTATTCTTAAGTTGAATACCATTTAATTAATATATTATTATAAATATTTATATTAAATATTAAATTTTTAAATTATAGTTAAATATAATTAAATAATTACATTGAGATTAAAATCATTAATTGATGATGATCGCTTTGTAGAAAATGGACAGATGAAACTCTTCGGAATTAACTTGAGATCAAATCGGAACATGAGTTTTCGGGTGAGCATATTTTCCAGAGTGAAATCATAATGATGATCACGATCAGTAAAATCACTCAACAGCAAACGAACGGCCATTCTTTAAGTTGTGGAGATAATTTTTTACATATTTGAATGTATTCAATAATAATAAGTTTTTGTAATAAATGTTTAATAATATTGAATGGTTATTTACTGTTGACCAACTATGAGTGTCCATATTATTGTCAGGAGAACAATAAATCCGCCCATAATTTGAATTCCGAATTGAAACCACAAGCCAGGAAGCTTTTTCCTTTGAGCTTCAGTTGCAGCACTTGTTCCTTGCATATCAGTGTGCTCATTTGGTGATTCTGGAATTGGGGTAGCTGCCTTAATCCATTCAACACTTGAGTGTGTCCATTCTGGAGTGTGGACAAGCACATGATTTGGTGCTAACTCTATTGGATTCTTAGAAAGTTCAGTAAATGCATTATTCGATTCCTGTGTCAGAAAAGTAACTTGTCCAGGTCTGGCTGTTACATAAAACCTCAGACCAACCAAAATGGTGGTGTAAATCAAATCTAAAAGGATGCTTCCTAATAGAAAATGTAAGAAACCATTCTTCTTTTTGTAAACTGCCAAAATTATTAGAAATCCAATGACAATTTTGGGAGTGAAAATGATCATGGTTTTCCAATCGTATAGAATGAATGAAATACCAATCATGCCACTCATTACAATTTGACAAATAATGTGGAAAATTAATAAGGCAGCTTTGACAAATGACTTGATATTCGATTGACCATTCTTTCCACTAGTAGAATCTGAGGAAATATCAAAAGAACCCAACAATCCTTGTGAATCATCAAATTGTTGCTGATTTGTTTCACTATAAACTACTTGAATTGGATTTTCATTAGCTTGATTTGTTGAGGAATTATTCGAAACTAGAGTTTGATGATTATTAGATGGAATGATAACAGTTGAAATACTATTAACTTGCGGAGAATTTGTAAGTGAAGGAACATTAGAAGGCTATTATTAGGGGAAGGCGAAACTAATTGTAATCTAGAGCTCGACGATGAGGAATTTTGAGGAGCATGTGACGAAACTTGACGATTTTCCATTCTTTCTTGTTCTTGTTGGTAAACTCTTAATGGGCGCAATTTAAAATTCGAAATCATTTGTTGGATACTCTCGCTTTCTTGTTGAATTGGTTGAACTAAAGTAGACGAAACGTTACTTTCCACACCTATCGAAGAATTTCCATGTTGTTGATAGAGCGGTGTTATTGTTTGTAAAGAATTGTTATTAATACTATCATCTTGTGAAGCCGTTACTAATTCAATGTTTTGTTGTTTTGTTGGGCACTAACATGTTATTCGAAACGTTTCCAATATTATTATTGTTGAAATATGTTGTAATAGCTGAGGCAGCTGCTACTGATGAAGAATTATTGAAATTATTCTTCGTTTCGTCTATTGTTGGCGTATTAATGATGGCAACCATAACTAAACACTAAACGAAACTAGATAGGTTGTGCGTAGTTAAGAAGTTTCTTTTTTTTAAAGTTGGTATTTAGAAGTGGACTGACAAGCGTTGTTTTTTCACCTTTCGAACTGAAGGTCGAACTCGAGAGTTTCCAACATTGAACATAAAAACATTGCCCGAAACTCTAGCCGAAAGATGTTTAAACATTGTTTGGATCTGTAGAATCATATCTTGCAGTGTTTAGTTTGTTTAAGAGGCTCAATACCCAATATTTTACATGAATTATTGCGAAAGACCATTCGAAAGCGCAATTATTCCAATTTCAATTCCTCTTCCAAGTGAAAACTATAAAAATGAAGAATTTATTACAGAGATATGTTGGAGCTCAGATGAAATGGATATTTTGCGGATTTTTAACATAGTCACTGAAAGAACCTCAACACGAAAGTTGTTAAGTTTATACAAAATATAAGCTTTCGAATAGATTTGATTTTGATATTTTTCTATTGAGGTGAAAAGACAGAAAGGTAATGAATTGGAACACAAATTTCCTTGATTGTGTCAATTTCATAACCAAAATATTGTAAGTTTGTATATGTCCCACATTGCCTTATAAAGACAAATTAAACTCCTCATCATTACAGCTCTGTCACTCCTACCTATTGTAAACCACAACAAGATTCTTACAACAATTCTTTATTATCATGCAAATTCAACACAATTAAAAGCAAAACATCAGAACGACCCATAAAATCAACAAAATTCCAGAAATTTTCATTCCAACGCAAACACTCGAAGCAACTCCACGTGGATTGGAATTTCCTCCAATCACTCCTTTCGATTTTTGAGGAAGAATTGAGGAGCTACTTGTGAGAGGGTAGGCTGGTTGTTTGGAAATGGTTGGTTCAATACGAGATTGACATTGGGCTCCAGTATATCCTGGCTTGCATTGGCAGGTATTGGTCGAAATGCATGAACCATTTCCTGAGCAGATATTGTTGCTGTCAGCAATCAAACCAAAACATGAAGGGAGACAGAAAGTGTTGGTGCTGTCTGGAGAATAGTTTGGTTGGGTGCAAGTGAGTTTGGATAGCTTGTAGATCTTGCCATTGTCATAACCATTTCCAATGCCAATAATCAAATCACCATTTGACATGATGTGAATTTGATCTGTGAAAACTGAGGCAGTTGTGGCATCTGAGAGGTAATTTTGAGTTAGAGGAACATATCTATCATCTCCAACTCCAGCAATATGAGCAATTGTTCCTTTCACTGTTAATTTCTTAATTCCATTGTAATCTGAAATGAACAATTCTCCATCTTTCGAAAGTGAGATTGATTTTGGAAATTTCAATTGAGCAGTTAGAGGTCTATTAAATCCCTCACCACCATTACCTTCTGTGCCATTGCCTACAATTGTTGTAATGATACCTTTAGTATCAATCTTTCGAATAACATGGTTTCCCCAATCGGCAATGAATACCTCACCATTTGGTGCAATAGCAACATCTGATGGGCTGGAAAGAACTGAACTAATTGCTAGACCATTGTCTCCACTGTATCCCTGACTTCCAATAGTACCAGCAATTGTAATAATTGTTCCATTTTTGAAAACCTTTCGAATAACATTATTGGAAGTGTCTGCAATAACAATTTCATCACTGGAAGAAACTTTGACTGAATTAGGTGCATTCAATTTGGCTAATTTAGCATTACCACCATCTCCACTGTATCCCCCAACACCAGTTCCAGCAACATTCGTTATACTGCCATTGGTCGAAACTAAACGAATGAGATTGGAGAAATAATCAGCAACATAAACATCACCATTTGGTTGACATTGAATAAGACTTGGCATATGAAGAGAAACAGAGAGCGCTTGCCCATTTTCAACTCCAGCAGAATTATTGGCACTTCCAATACCTGCTATTTTTGTAATTATTCTATTCTTGGCAATCTTTCGAATAGTATCTCCATAAGCTTCTGAAAAAATAATATCACCTGTATTCTCATTCACACAAATACCTTTAGGATAGAGTATAAAACTCAAATCTACATTAACACCATCACCAGTGAATGGAAGTTTTTGTGTGAGGGATGAAATGATTCCACTCTTACTGATCTTTCTAATAGAATTTACCAAATCTCCAAATACCAACTCATCATTGATCCATACAAATCCTTGTACCATGGAAATCAATGCGTTTTTAGAATCTCCTCCATCTCCACTGAATCCAGAACCCACCAATTCATTACCAGCAATTGTTGAAATATTTCCATTGGAAACCTTTCTAATAACATTATTATCTGCATCACTAATGAATATTTCATTAGTTTTTGAGACAATAACATTGATTGGATTTTTCATCTTTGCCAATTTAGCATCACCTCCATCTCCAGAATAACCTGATGTGGTATCACCTGCAATGGTTGTAATAATTCCACTCGAATTAATTCTTCTCACCACATTATTATCAGAATCTGCAATGTACAAATCACCATTTGGACCAAAATTCAATCCTCTTGGATTACTCAACTTGGCATTCTTTGCCAAACCACCATCTCCTGCAAATCCTTGACTTGTTCCAGCAAATTTTGTAATTATTCCTGAAGAGATGGAAACCTTTCTGATTAAACCATTTCCAGAATCTGAAATGTAAACATCACCATTTGAATCAACTGCTACACCACTTGGTTGATTCAATTGAGCATTAATAGCCAAGCCACCTTCACCTGTATTTCCAGAATTTCCATTTCCAGCAAAATCTGAAAAGATTTCGGTTCCATTTGGAAGAAAGTCCATTCTTTGAACCTTATTTGAGAGTGGGAAGCATACGTAGAGAGTTGTTTCATTAGGAGAGAAAGCAAGCAAACCAGGATTTTCAACATTTGCAAATATATAAGTCATGCCAGTTGTCAAGTCAAGTTTTCTCATCAAATTACCTTCAGAAAGATAAATAGTGTTCCTCTTTTGAGAATATGCCAATCCCACAGGTCTTGTCATTACAATACTGTAAGGAACGCCTGTTCCTCTCTTATCACCATTTCCAGTAACAAGTGTGAGATTGTAACGAATAGAAAAATTTGGATTTTCAGAGGTTTCGTATTGCTCTGCTTTAACATGCAATAAGAAACCCAATAAACAGATGCAGTAAAAAAGCACAACTGTTACACAAGATTTGTTCATTTTTTAATATTTGTCTAAATCTTGTAAAATGAAAACACAACATAGTCAACTAGACCATTCATCAACATTCAAATTTTAAACTAGAATCCATTACTGATAGATGAAGACTTTACTTCCAGTGCGTGAATATTGAACGATTCAAACATTCTACTGTGGTTTGTCCATATACTTATTTGGAAAAAAGCATTCGTTCAATGTGACACTACCACCATACAGTAAGCTTTCCATTTCATCGGATATACTAATCCGGTAGAGAAAATGGAAAGACACATTTCAAAAAAAAACATGCAAACCAATCAGATTCACAAAGTCTGCTGTCATATTGCGATTCTCTTGTTTCTCCTTTGTGCAGTAGTGAATGCACAACTGACAGCTATCAAGTACAATGTTTCAGTTGTGGTTGCTGGTGAGAAGGAGGGAAGTAATATACCATCCTCTTTCGTATTCTCTCGTCCCAACATGTTTGCCATCTCTGCCTCGAGTAATATTCTCTACATGACTGAGGATAGCATGACCAAGATTAGAATGTTGGATACTGTGAGTGGAATTACAACTTTAACGAAGGATTTGGAGTTTCAACCAGGAGGTGTTGCTCTCTATCCAAATTCCAATGATTTGCTCATTAGTGATCCAGTAGGAGGTGTCATTGTTAGATTAAATTCGAAGGGAATTCAAACAATTGTGGCAGGAATGAAGGGTGACTTGGGTTACAGTGGAGACAATGGTTTGGCAACTCGTGCAAGATTGAATACTCCAACTGGTGTTGCAGTAGCATCGAATGGTGAAGTTTATATTGCTGATAAATCAAATCATGTGATTAGAAAGATTTCTCTAAATGGTAATATTTCAACAATAGCTGGAAATGGTGAAGAAGGATTTTCTGGTGATGGCGGAAATGCCAAAACAGCACAATTGAATAGTCCAATTGGTTTGTCAATTAGTTCAACTGGTGAATTGTATATTGCCGATTCAAAGAATCACGTTATTCGAAAGATTGATGCAAATGGAATAATTTCCACTTTTGCTGGAAATGGAACCATAAATGGTTATGGAGGAGATGGTTCTCAAGCAAAGCAAGCTCTACTGAACACACCTTATGGTGTTTTCTTTTATGAATCCACTGGTGAGGTCTATATTGCTGATACTTTGAATTCCCTTATTCGAAAGGTTTCGAAAAGTGGAATTATTTCAACAGTTGCTGGAGTCCCAAATAGTAGTGGTTATAGCAGAGAAGATGAAAACGTTCCTGCAACTTCAGCCCTTCTTTCTGCTCCAACCAGTGTTGCTCTATCAAGCTTGGGCGAAATGTTTATTGCAGATAATGGAAACTTGTATATTCGAAAGGTTGACACTAAAGGAAATAGTATCACTCTCACCCTCAAACCAGACTTTACTGGAGATGTTAAAAAGTTTACAGGAGATGGCTACAACAGCCAACAAGCCTTTGTCTACTATCCTAAACATGCCTGCACAAACATTCTAGACGAAACTTTCATAGCCGAAAGTGCCTATCACAAAATCAGAAAAATCTCCCCAAATGGTATTATCTCACAATACGCCGGCACAGGTGACCATGGCTATAGTGGTGATGGATCAGATGCCAAGTTGGCCAAGTTCAACGAACCAACCAGAATTGCATGTTCCAAAAATGGTGATATTTTCATTGCAGATTTGTTTAATGGAGCAATTAGAAGGATTTTTGCATCGAATGGAACTGTTGATACAGTTGTGAGTGGTTTGGGTTCTCCTCAAGCTGTAATTTTGACAGAGAGTGGTGAGTTGTTGGTGGCTGATAGATCGAGTCATGTTATTCGAAAGATTTCTACAAATGGAGTGATGAGTATCATTGCTGGAGTGTTGGAAGATGGTGGGTTCAATGGTGATGGATTGGCAACAAAGACAAAGTTCAGTGGTCCACAAGATATCGCACTGGCTCCAAATGGTGATTTGTATATTGCTGATTATGATAATTATCTCATTAGAAAGCTCTCTAAGAATGGTAATATTACAACAGTGGCAGGTAATGGAGACAGCACTGTTGGTGAAGATTTTGGAATTGCTACAAGTACTGGAATTGGATATCCTTCATCGGTTGCTGTTTCAAAAGAGGGAGAAGTTTTCTTCTCAGATGGAAACAATATTCGAAAGATTACTTCAAAGGGAATTCTGGTAACAATCTTTGGAAGCAAAAACAGTAGCATTCCTGAATCATATTCTGATGCAACAACCATTTTTATGAGTGCTACAGGTCTTTCATTTACTCCAAAAGGAGATTTGTTAGTTTCAGGTGGTTTCTCCAATCGTATTCTCAAGATTTCCAAACAAGCTTGTCCAGCCAACTCTCTCACCGATGAAACCAACACTTTTTGTCTTCCACTCTGTTTTGGAACTCTTTACAATGATCCATTAGCATGTTCCGGAAATGGAAATTGCACTTCCATCAATACTTGTTCATGTAAGAGTGGATTTGGAGGTGAGAGATGTGGAGATAGAGTTTTACCTCAACCTTCAACTTTTAGCTCAAAGAGAGGAGTCAATTCAATGGTTCTTGGATCAGCATTGAGTATTTACAATGGATTTACAAATATGGCAATGACAATTGGCATGATTGTTATTTATTTTATATTAATATTACAATAAATATGCATTCTATTCAATAAATTCTTCTTTAATTTCCACAAATTTGTCTCCCTTAATCAATGAAAAACTTTACCGCCAAAATTAATATGCCATATTAAATGCTTGCAAATCTACCTTGAAGAAATTCTTCATGAAATTTTCTCCTACCTTGATTACGTGGGTTAGTTGTGTCGTTACAAGAAGTTAAAGATTTCTCGATTTCAGAAGATTTATTAAGGAACTCGTTGAAAATACTTTATTCCATACACGACTTGTATCCAAAATTGAAAACATTTACCATTAATCTCCATTCTGTGGAGTGTATTCAAATGATCCAACAGTGTTCGTTTGTTGATGTGAATATTTCAAATAATTTCATTGAGGAGTTGGTTAAAACCATTTATTTTGATCCAAAATTGAAAGATAAGATTGTTAGGAAGTATAAATTCCAATGTATTTAGCCTTTAAATTCAATTTATACTTTGCATTGATCTTTGCTGTCAATCCATCGCCTACTTTCTTATAGAGACGAGACCAAATATCCTCATCTACTGGAAGAATATGAGTACAATAGATAATTTCTGTCATTGTGGATGGGAATGGATTAGATGGATAGTTGACTTTACCTAAACATGTTGGAACACTGAATGGATGATTGTTACTGACATAGGAAGAGAAGCTTGTGTCTTGAGCTAACTCGTTCATGGCAGAATCAATGGTTTGAATAAACTGTGATGTTCCAGTAAAGTTGGCATTTGACTGGGCAGCGGTTGGATTATAATTGAACAGTAACAGACATATAATAATAAATGTCAGTGCCATCAAAAACTGACATTTTGTTTGTAAATGGATTAATGACAGGTTTTAAAGGCACTTTCAGGTTCTTAAACAGTCATGTAGCACAAAAGTCAAGAACCGTAATCCACCTCATTACCTTCAACTGAAAAGTTTACAACTTTTTAGTTTTTTGTAAACCCTCAACTGTTCACAACAAAATGATATTGACTTTAAATTTTACCTTATTTGTACAATAGTCTGCGAAATCCATAAAAAAAACTCCGTTTTCAGTAGAAGATCCACAAAAAAAAATGTCGAAACAATGTTCTCCCGTTACTCTCGATGATCCACTCTCTAAAAATTTGAAATCCTTCCCAAATAATAATCCTATTGAAGATGATCATGATGAAGGAGAAGAATTAATGATGATAAGAGAAGAAAAGAATAATCGTATTAATAACACTTCTGCAACAGAGCAGAGTAGTAGTATATTGTTGGATGAGGAATCTGATGAAGAAAATTCGCTGTTAAAGGAAGGAGCAACTACTAGTAGTAATCAACGTTCTTGTTCTTCTTTTAAGAATCAATCTTGTTCGGATTCCAATAAGAAGGATATGGTACAATTACACACTCAAATACCTGCTTATTATTTAAGGATTGGAAAACATATGATTGTGTTTATTGGTATCATGATTTTGTGTGCCATTTCATCGGGATTTGTTTTTAGAGAATTGACAAAGAATAGTGTTCCATTTAGTAAGGTTGGAGATTATGCCTATCAACAGGGATCATTAATTCATGGCCATTTCTTCTCATTGGGTGTTTTTGTTCCTCTCACACTTGTTGTCTTGCTCTTTTTGAGTTATGTCATGACTGGTGAGAAGGTGAGCAGTGGAATGTTTCATGTTGGATTTATTATTTATGAAATTGGAGCTGTTCTTGCATTGGCTGCTTTTTGTTATAAGGCAGGATCATTCTTGTCTTTTATTAAGAGAAATCCAAAAGCTAATATTCATGAATTTGAGCTGTATACTTGGGGAGGCACTTCAAGTTATGGAGGAAAGAATGATGGAACTGGTGACATGTCAATGAAAATGATTAGAATGTTGTACTTTGCAATTTCACATGGTTTCATGTTGATTGGTTTGTTCAAGTGTGTCATTATCATATTTATTTCAATTTTCAGAAAAAAGAAATTGTAAAATAGTGTAAATTACAAAGAAATGTTAAATTATTAAATGCTTTGCATGGATTGAATTGATTTGGAAATATGCCATCTTTTAAACTCGCCAGTCATTCTCAATCTTTCAAATGTATCTTTCATATTCATCAATAGATCAAATTCAATAATGGCTTTCAAATCATTGATTGAAATGCCCTTCTTGGACTGAAAAATGGCTTCAATATCCCTCCTTGTTTTATATGAAAAGTTAACTTCATAAATAGCGTAGGGCCTAAAGAATGAATCATAAAGATCTTCAATCTCTCTAGGTGGGATGGCTTCTCCACCAATAGAAGAGCTTTCCAATTGTTTAAATCTTTCAAAGAGTAGGGAATTCTCGAGTGAAAACTCCTTTTCACTAAATGATTTAAACATTTCAAAGAAGGCATCAATCTTTACAAGCTCTTCGATAGATTCATCGCCTGATTCACTCCTCTTATCTGGAGAAACACTGGAATTATTGGTTGAGCGGCCTCTCTTCCTTCTTCTAAAGAAATTAATCCACTCCATAATAATTGCTGTCCAGCCACACAGGAAATAAACTGACATAAAGGTTATTGATCTAAAAAGTGTCTGAATCATGTATGACTCCGTAGTTCTATAGAAAGCATTAAAAAAGAGTATTGCCAAAATGCATAAAATAACACAAACATAAGTCAATATATCCAATCGAACATGATAAGGATCCTCGAATGTTAGAAAGTGTATTATGCCTTTTGCTTTGATCTTTCTCCAATTTACAATAATATCTATACCAAAAACTATTATTCCACAGAGGCAAGAAGCACATGACAAGACCATAAATGTGCTTGTAAAAACAACCTCTGATCCATACGAAAATAGTTGTTCTCTTGTAAAATGGTAAGTAGTAACATAAATAATAGAAATTGTTGCAAAGACACATCCACAAACAAGTGAAGATACAATTCCAAATCCAGTTGATGATAAAAATCGATTCAACTTGATAAATCTCTCAGGAATGTTTTTCAATATGCAATACAAATTTCTTAAATAGTAGAATCTCATTAGTGTAACGCCATACACACCCACTAACAATGCTATGCTTGCTAGTAAGAATACCATTCTCATTGAATGGCATACACGGTCAGTATATCTAGAGTAGAAACCTGCATTGAACATGACAAGAACTGGAATCAAGTAAGGCGTCAATAATCTTCTCTTGATAGTATTGGTTTTACAAACTGTAAGTAAGCTCAAATAATATAAAGCTCCAACAACAATCACAACATAATTAATTGCCTCGGTACCTAAAAGGTAATTATAATAGGAAATATCACCACAAACAGAATGAAAAGACGCTTCTGGAAGAAAACAGAAAACATTATTGAGGGGAATCAAAGTTCCATTAAATTTCGCACTGAATTGAAAAGTTTCATTCTTTTGATAGTATCTTAAAGGACCAGTTTGAAAGTAGAAATTTAAAAAATCTTGATCATTCTTAGAAAGAAATCCTCCATTTCCATACAGGTACTGTAGCTGATAGACATTACTATCAAAATAATCACTTTTCTTTGTGTTTGTTAACATGTTGTTAATGAAATAATCCATTTTTAGAGTGATAGAAAAGTCACTAATGCCTCTATCAATATATTTGACTAGAGTTGGTACAGTTAGCTCTCTAATCATTTGGTAATCACTCCATCGACCTATTTCTTTTTTTGTAAAGCTTGTTGAGGTGTAGAGGATGATAAATTGTAACCTCTCTAAATCTGTTACTAGAACATCATAATAATTCATGGGATCTCCCCATACACAATCATTAGAAAGATAATCCAATTGATGAACCAATTGAGGACTAATTGTTACATTATTCCTCTGTGAGTAATACTGTAGAGCAGCATCATACATTTCAAAATTCTCATGAGAAATTACAGCTATTTTCCTATCATTCAGATCAATAGCTCTTGTAATGTTCTTCTCCTTTAGGGTGAAGAATAGCAAATGGCCAGTTCCATACAGTAATTTGATAGAGGACAGGAAGGAAGCATCTTGTTTCTGATACGTGTTTTTAATAGTTGATAAATAAACGGATGAGCTAATACTCCTATCATTGTTTTGTCTTGTTCTTCTTAAATGAAATTCATTGGTTGGAAATTGTTCATCTAAATGATGCCAGACATTACTTCCTGAAGCATGATTAAATAATAGGATGAGGCTTGTTATGATGATAGCTTGCTGAATGGCAAATAGGTTCATGATGTTATTTGCGTAATTTATTTGAGTGAGACGACGTGCTATCAATGGTTATCATTATATCTCGACAATTGGACATTAGTGTTTAGCTCTAATCCGTAGTTGGATGTTTTTACTATAAGATAACGGTTCCTGAAGGTTGGTTCCTATATAGAATTGATGAGTTTATAATATTCAAAGCCTTTGTTCCAACAAAATTATATTAACGCGTCAACAAGAGAAGTAAAATAGTAGAGGGTTCTTAGTCAATGTAAAACTACACAATTAGGTTAAATAATAATTAGTAGGAATTATTGTTCGTTCTTCATTATGAAGATATTTCTAATTCTTGAGAATAACCATTCAAAATAATGATGATATTCTCCGAAAATTAGAATTATTAATAATATGCTTTCATAATAAATCTCCCAACGAATATCTTCATCATTGGAGAGAAGTTAATGATCCTTTTGATGATGATAAGGCTCATGATTGCTCTACAACAATAAGACAATTTTTTTCATCAGCTGGTGATTCTCTGCTTAAAACTTTCGTTGTAAAATATTGGCATCTTGGTTAACTCTCTAAAATTTTGTTGAAAAAAAAATTCTTAACTACTCCACATAAACAGTACGTATCATTTTAAACAACTTGGTAATTTACCTCTGACAAAACAATTCACCATCATGATTCAACCAACATAACAACTTGTTCTTTACCATCAATATCTAGTGGGCTACGAAAATATCTGGTTCACTCACCCAAAGAATAACTCAAAGGGTGCTAGAAGATGCAAGGTTTGCGGTAACAGAAAGGGTATGATCAGAAAGTACGGTCTTAACATTTGCAGACAATGCTTCAGAGAAAACGCTGCTCTCATTGGTTTCACCAAGACTAAGTAAGCCAATATTCGTTCTTACTAAAATAAAAAACTTTTATTAAAGTACTTGTTGCACAAAGCTTTGAGAAGAATAGTACTTTTTAGCTCTTCCTCCTGGGAATTGATACTCTACATCATAACCTTCTCTTGTTGGTGTTGTGATGACTTGATGACCACCATAACCTGACGATGGAATGGCTCCACTCTTGATAAAGTTGTTATTGCTTCCGTATGGGAAAGCTGCTGCACCATTAAATCCAGTATTGTAGCCAAAACCTGTTCCGTAGGTTGTTGCTGGATTGTAATTGTTCCAACCTGCTGCTCCATAAGTTGCCGCTGGATTGTTCCATGCATAATTGTTATTCATCCACATATTTGGAAAACCAGTTGTTGCAGCTCCAGGAAATTGGAAATTATTGTTGAACATGTTATTGAATGGTTGTTGGAAGAAGCATAGTGTCATGTCCATCATCAGTACCGAAAGGCAGGCAATTATTAAGACGCTAGTAAGCAAACGTTTCATCTTGTTCTTGTTGAGTGTTTTGTTTCTAAAATATATTAGAGAATAATAAGGTCAATCCTTGATGGAATTAATACTCAATCACTTCAATCTCCTCATAAGGAATGTTGAGAGAATTGTCTATTTTTCTTTTATGATCATTTCCTTCTTTAATGATAATTCCTTTCCTTGGTTGACTTGAATTTGAATCTTCAGATTCCGATAAGATAATTCCTTTCCTTACTATTTGCAATTAGATTCCGATAGTTTTTAATTTTGAATGGTTTAATATTTGAAATTAAAATTACACAAATTTAATCAATTAACATGTCCAAATACCTTAACACATTTTCTTTCCGAATCCACAATGAGTAATTCTCCACTTCTTTCATCAATGCAGATTCCTCTCGGATTATTAATGACTCCTCTCACTTCCTTGATAAATATTCCATTCACATTGAATATTCTAATGATATTCGAATCTCTATCACATATTATTACATTCTGAGTGGTCTTGTCAACTACAATTCCACAACATTTGGTCTTGACATTTCTTGAATTTGATTCAGATGAGAATTGATGAAGAGAAACCCATCCGTCTGAATCCATCTCTTCCCTTTCTGCAATATCCATATAATCGTACACATTCGAAACATATCTAATCAATTGAACTCTATTCGAAAATTCAGAAAGAACCAAATCTCCATACGAATTCACATCAATCATCCACGGAGTTTGTAATCCAATTCCAGGAATCAATGTAATTGAAGAAATCAAATTTCCATACTTTGAACCCAACACTTGAATTCTATTATTATTAAAATCACAAACCATTACAAGATTTTCATCTCTTTCTTGTTGATTTAATCTGAAATATGAATTTTCATGGGATTCTCTTCTATCCATTGCCTTGTTATGATAGACAACTACTCCACATGGGGAATTGAAATGTTTCGTTCCACCAACTTTCCAAATTTCTGAACTCTTTCCATTTTTCACACTCAATTTAATGTCAATTTTGTAAACATGGTTACTAGCACTTGTTACAATAATTGCATCATTTTCAGTTCCTTCACGATAATCCACATTTGATTCTATGGCAATATAATGTGGATTCTTAATATATAGTTTCGTCAAATATCTCTTTGTTATCAAATCAAAAAGAAACAATGAATTTGCATTATAATCAGAGACAACAACCAATTTGTGATTATACGAAATCTTTACATCAAATGGTTTCTTCATTGCTTTAACACTCAACTGATAGCACGAATCAAATTCCAGAGAAACTGACCGAATAAACTTTCCTCTCAATTTACCAATCAATAAACTCATCAGTTCAAATTCTTCTTCATCATTAAACTCGTTATGATGATGATCAATTAAAATACATTTTACTCTCTCGGAGTGATGAATTTGCTCCTCCTCATCATCATCAATGGAAATGATATGATTTTCATCGAGAGTTAAATCGACAATTTCATTTGCCAGATTGGAATCGGATGAAGTTTTACGTTTCTTGGGTGTGGTTTGATATTTTCGAAAATTGTTGGGACTGTACTTGGATTTTGGAAGCATTTTTCTTTTTGAATTTATTATTGCAATGAAAAAGTAGTAATTTTTAGAGTTCGAGTGTATGCAGGAACAAAGAGTTCTCTCCTAGAACTAATTTTTAAAATCTTTTTGAATCAAAAAAGCAATAATGATATTATAAGGACAATTAAAGTTAGTTTATGAAAAGAAAGAATTATTAGTTGGAAAAGGTAAAAATGATTCTCCCATGCCGGGAATTGAACCCGGACCTCCTGGGTGAAAGCCAGGTATCCTAGCCATTGGACTACACGGGAATCTTGTTCATTATGAAAATATTCCTTCCATGAATCAACATACATTATGACAAAGCCAAGAATATTGACCCTAGAATTTAAATTCACTCACCATATTCAAGGAAAATTGATTACCTTATGTCGATGGGGCTGTATTGTTATCGGATCTTCATCTTTTTCAATATTAAAAAAATGAATCCAAATCTTGCCTTTCTTTTTCTATTATCCATTCTTCCCTTCACTCTTTCTCTCCAATTAACCTTCTTCTATAATGAAAATACAAATAACAATGAGTCGAATCTTCCTTGTCTATCTCCCTCCAGTCCATGTTCTTCATTACAACAAATTCGAAATTATCTTTCAAATAATTTAACTTCTTCCGATGATGAATTGAATATTAAAATTTATTTGATGAGTAATTTGACAAAGCCAACATTTATTAATAATAATAGAAAATTAATTAATTTAACAATTTCGTCCTATTTATTGGAAGATATTCAGAATGGAACTAATTCATTAATTATTGGGAACCGAAAGGACTACTATTATATTACACAAAGTGAGTGGGATGTTCTTGAAAGTATTAGTTATCTATCGAAACAATGTGATCAATTTATATTATCAAATGTGAAATTATCTAATTTGAAAATTGATAGTGCAAGTTCGTCTAAAATTCCACTTTGGATGATCGATTCCTGTATTTTGGAAAATGTAGAGCTTAACTATTATGCAGATTTACTAATTATTCAAAAATCGACAATGTATAAATGTTCACTTTGGAGTTATTTATATCCAGCGCTTATTCACAATTCAACATTATTGAATTGCTCACTTTCAACAGCAAAGATTAGAATTGAGAATGGATTAATTGTAAATTCGAATATTCAAGGAAAATCTAAAGTGTATAATGATAATATTATTGATTTTGGAATGAATGATAGCATTTTCAAACAAAGCGTTATAGCCATCACCTCATCAGAGCAAATAATTTTTACTTCAAATCAATTCGAAGGTTCCACACTATTTATCATGTCTGTGAGGGCTATAATTATGAAAGAATGTAAAATGGAACAAACTAATAATGTGTGGATTGGAAGCGAATCTATATTAGTGAGTGCAATTTCACTTTCTAATAATTCAAGTATTCAAGTTATTGGAAATATTCAAGCCAAATTTGAATCTATGAACTTTTCAGATAATGTTGAACCTCTCTCATTCCAACAAGTCAACGATTTATCAATTGAAAGCTGTATATTTGAAAGAAATAGAAATGCCCTGTCAATTAATAATAATGGAAAACAGAAACTTGATAGTGAACGTATTAGGATCATTGAATGCACGTTTAGAGACAATTGGTCTAATCAAGGAGGTGCGCTCTATTTGAATGAAGCAAAACTTACAACTGCTAATTG
Organism: Naegleria gruberi; assembly: GCF_000004985.1. Classification (NCBI taxonomy): domain Eukaryota; phylum Heterolobosea; class Eutetramitea; order Acrasida; family Naegleriidae; genus Naegleria; species Naegleria gruberi. The sequence goes on along the minus strand of NW_003163252.1, from coordinate 78,497 downwards.
TCTATTTATCAATAATAAGGCATCTAATGGAGGTGCTATTTATTCTGAAAGGTCTTTTATTACAGATAGATTTTCAAAATTCATTTCCAATCAAGCTATTGGAAACTTTGAAGGATGTTTGAGTGTTAAGGATTGTGGAAATGGTGGTGCCATTTATTCCTCAAACAGCTTTTTCTACTTTTCAGGATCTAATTTTGAGTACAACTTGGCTGTTAAGGGAGGTGCTTGTTATGGGGAAGTTAGAGTTTTTCAAACAAGTAATATTGGAAACGATGCTACTTATTCAGGGAATTTCATATATTTTCCACAGGATAATCGATTTTTGAAAAGTTGTGTAGTTTCATCTGATGGTGCATTATCTGGACAGTGTGGTTCTAGTCACATCCAACAAGTGTTGTGGAAAACGTCAAATTCTAAAAGCATTTATTCTTCCACCAGCAATACAATTCCAAAACTATCTCTCTATCCAGGTCAGCAAATAACATTAGAAATTATTCAAATAATTGATGAGTTCAACAATACTCTTACATCACTCCAAGCATTACCTGTTGTTTCTTCCATTAATTCAAAATCTTCGATTATTATCATGCACGAGAAGGAAGCCAACAATACCATTATGAATTTATCATTTGAATGGTGTGAAGGAGAAAGCAATTTTAATATTCAAGTTTCGTTATCAGAATTTCTCTACAACTTTGAAATTGGAATTAATGTGGAGAAGTGCCCATTCGATTTTGGATATGAAGGTTTACCAACAAGTAGAGTTTGTAAATTCAAGAATTATTCAGCCATTGCTGTTTCAACAATATTTGGAGTGATATTGCTGTTAATCTTATTGGGATTTGGAGCTTTTTTGACTACTCAGATTGGAAAAAGATTATTTAGACTCCACAAAAAGGATAAACGTGAATCCCAAATTGCTAAAAAGATTATTGACAAGAAGTTTGTATTTGGAGAGATTTCAACCCCGCTCTTGACAAATATTCAGACGAAATCTTCCAATAATTTGTTAATTCCAATTGAAGATATTGAAATAAGCAAGAGAATTGGTGAAGGAAGTCATGGTAGTGTATACTTAGCTCAATGGAATGGTATTAATGTTGCTGTGAAGAGCTTGAAAACAGATGATGAATTACTTGAGGATGAATTTGAGCATGAAGCAAGTTTATTGAATAGTCTTAGACATCCAGCTATTGTTCGATTATTTGGAATATCTATCAGCTCAAATACAAGATATATGGTTGTGGAATATTTGGAAAATGGGAGTTTGGAAACTGCAATTGCCAACTCTAAATCAGGACGAAAAAAGTTGAATTTAAAGGAAAAGATTGAAATTTTATCGGGAGTATCCAAAGGAATGGACTATTTACACTCATTGAAGCCATTATCTTTAATTCACAGAGATCTTAAATGTGGAAATGTTTTGCTGGACGCCAATTTGAAACCTAAAATTTGTGATTTTGGTTTGTCCAAGTTGACCTCAAATAGTGGAAGTTTCTCAATGACAATGAATTTAGGTACCATTCTATATATGGCTCCAGAATTAATTGGAAGTGGACAAGAAATTGGAAATGCACTCGATGTGTACAGTTACAGTATCATTATGTATGAACTATTCTTTGAGGAGAAACCATTTTTTTCCAATTCTCCTAAAATTCACAAATTTTCTCAATCACCACATCAAGATTCACTTGCATTATCCGTTCCAGTGATGGTGGTGAGGGGTGAACGTCCTAAAATTCCCTGGAATAACAATGAAGAATTGGAGGTGTGGTTGAGAGAGTTTATTGAACCATTTGAGAAGAAAAATTCTCTAGATCATGAAACTGTTTGTAACGTGTGTAGTGATTATGTGGAATTGATGAAGCAATGTTGGAATTCCATTCCAAGTAAGAGGCCTTCCTTCAGAGAAATAACACAGTATTTGGAAAAAATTTATTCAAAACTCAAATAAAATACTACCATTACACCAAAATAATAGTGTACTCGATGTTGTAAGTTGAATTTCAATTAGAAACAGCTTTTGATGCTAAAGGAAATAAGATACAGGATCATGTTATTTAAAATTCATTAAGGGAATATTTTCATTATGAATAAGATTCCCGTGTAGTCCAATGGCTAGGATACCTGGCTTTCACCCAGGAGGTCCGGGTTCAATTCCCGGCATGGGAGAATCATTTTACCTTTTCTAAAATTGCATTCCTCTAGACCAACGACCCAACAGTCGACATTGGAAATTTCTTTCTCTTTGAAAATCGTAAACCAAAACTTTAATTGTCCTTAATATCATTCATTCAAAATATTCCTCAGTACTACTTTGAGTTTGGTTGCTTTCCCTTATTAGCTTCCTCTTGAGTTTGGTGTTCCTTCTTTTCAAGATATTCCAATAAAAGTCGTTGAGACTCTGATGGGAAAAAGGTAATCTTGGCAGCTTTCCAAATGATATTCGGTAAAATTGCAACTACAACTACTAGAATCGTAGTCAAGGTAGCTTGTACACTCACAAAAGTTTCATAATAAATGTATAAACTCTCAGGATCTCCCAATTCATCTGCAATTGGAGAATAACAAGCATTGAATGCAAAGTAAAATAAAAAACCAAGTGGCATTAAGATTAAAACTGGAACTGTCAATGTTTTAATCTCCAAAATGTATATCAAAGTGACCACACAAACCATACATGTCATGATAATTTTACCAAAATGATATAGGTCAGTAGGTCCATTCTCCATAAAATCTCCATCCACACTCAGAATAATTCCAAAGAAAATGACAAGTGCATGATAGATGGCAGCAATTCCCCACATGATTAATGTTCTGAGATTGAATAAATTTCCAGATTTTTTGAGTGAATCATAGAGTTCTGGATGCTCTAAAATCACCTCCTCAGGTAAATCCTTTTCACACGATCCAAATGCAATCGGTTGAAAAAAGAAGTAAATTCCAATATAGACAATTAATTCCCAAGAATCGAATATTAAAGTTCCAGAATATCCACAATAGAAAATATTGAAAAATTGAGGAAGGAGCAATATAAAATTCTTGTAGAAACTCAAATGTAAAAAGTCGGCATTTCTCACACTGCAATTTCTTCCATGAACGGCCAATAATCTTACCAGGTTTTTAAAACGAGGAATTGAAAAGTCAGAGGAACGAGAAGCTTGAGATCCTTCCTTTCCTTGAATTCCAACACCGATGGATGCTGCTTGGATCATTGCCACATCATTGACACCATCACCAATGGAGAGGGCCTTCTTGTGAAGCTTACTTTCAATTAGTTTTACAATGCTGGACTTTTGGAGTGGTTTTAAACGACAGCAGACAGCACAGTGGACATATCGAGCTAGTTCAATGAAACGTTTCTCATACTTGTCGAGAATAAACTCTAGAGATTTGGAGTCGATAATGAGACCAAATTCAAATCCCTTATTCGAATTGTTTTGTAAGAATTCTAGTGCTTCCTTCAGTTTCTTTTTGGCTTGTTGATGTGTGTTGGCATCTCTGATTCTGATTTCAATGGTCTTGTCTTTCACCAATACATTGGTTGAGTAGGCAATATTAATTGCTGTCTCTGTCTTATCACCTGTCAAGACCCAAATCTTCAAACCAGCTCTGGAAAGATAATCAATTGACTTGGCCACATCATCTTGTAATTTATCTTCAATGGCTGTACAACCAACCAGCTCCAAATCAATTTCCAGATCACTTGCACTCTGAGCAATCATCTTTCCTCTATTCTTACTTGACATGGAGGCCTTATTATAACCATCGAACCAAGTTTCAAATTCACTCATTGAGAGCTCCCTCCTACCAATTACCAATGTTCTCAAGCCCTGAACTGAAAAATTGAGAAGAGCAGATTTCAATTCATGAACATATTCCTTTCTAGCTCTACATCTCTTCAGCATGACGTTATCTGCACCTTTCACATAGGCAATATATCTTCCTTCTTGAGTTTTCACAAGAACTGTCATTCTTTTTCTATCAGATGTAAATGGAAAGGTTGCAATAATTTCATAAAATCTAGTTTCTCCCATTTCATCAATTACTAATCCTTCGTTGGTTCTCTGAATTAATTTGAATCCATTATTGGTAGCAGCCTCCAAAAGTGCAATTTCATCTGAGGAAGGTCCATTGTAATTAATTCTTTCAGGGTTTTGTAAATCCTTCTCTGGCATGACACTGTTATTCAAGGTGAGACATGTTAAAAACTCTCTAATGCAGCTAGCATGATGTTCTGCTCCATGTACAGATGTTTGTTGATGATGATGAGGTTGATTTTCAATGTCAATCTTACCAAATTGATGATATTGCACTAGTTTCTCTTTCATTGAGCCAGGATTGCTTTTCTCTGAATAATACATGCCATCTGTCCATGAATCTGAATACTTCATTTCATTCTGTGTTAGTGTTCCAGTCTTGTCAGAGAAGATAAAATCAAGTGATGAAAGTGCTTGATTCAAATTTGCTGTTCTGACCTGAGTTTTAATATCACCAAATCTCATTTCAGCATCTGATTGAATATCCCACGATTGGAATGTCTTGACAGCTTCAAATCCAATAATAATTGTCTCATTGACAATGTAATTTAACAATATAAACGTAGTGACCCAAGTTGACATGACAGAAACAAACGAAGCTGGTGAATCATCAAGAGGAGCCAAATAGAATGCACCGCTTTCGAATGTGTCATGAAAGTTTCCCTGCAGTCCAGCAACTATTGCACACAACACTTGTTGAAATAAAACCAAGAATACCAAAATCTTATTCAGAGTTACCCACAATTCATTTCTCTTCACCTTATTCTCCTTCGTATTCATAAAAATCTTTGTGTGCTTGCCGAGATAGATTGCAATTCCAAATATGTGTTGAGTATTTCTCAGAGTGCATCCTCTAAGCAATAGATTTTCCATTGTGAGTGGTTCATTAATTGAGATTAATTCACCATATCCCATCACTTGAGTTTGCATTTTCAGCATGCCCTCAAACACATCCAAATTGTTATTTGCCATCTCGACTTGAACCTTTCCTTTCAATTGTGCAAAATCTCCAATATTATTCTCCGCAACATCATGATGAAATACTTTAGAAGATCCCTTAATAGGTCTTCTACTCTTTAGATTAGTTTCTCCATCCAAATTTGCAGTTTCAATATAACACAACTCATCCTCTCTCGACGAATGTATACACAACAAATCAGCTGGGAAAACCTCATCTTTCTTTATCGAAACCACATCACCAATCTCTATATTTTTCACTTGAATTTCCTGTAAGATTCCATCTCTAATCACTCGACATTTCTCATTGTTTGCCTTTCGATCCTGACGATATCTTTGAAAATCCTCGAATCCATCTTTGGCCATCTGGACAAGGACAATGATTGTAATGGGTAATACAGCAGCTGGAGGAAACATGGGTGATAGATCTGGAATTAAAACTGCAATAACAGTTAATAGTAAATAAACATTGATTGCCTTTCTGAATTGTTCGAATAGATTTTTTGGAATAAAGGTCAGTATTGAATATTTGGTGGTTGTGACAGAGTTTTTGGGAAAGGGTTTTCTGCATTTTCTATTTTCTTCTCGATTGTTAATATAAATTTTTTCAAACTTTCGTTCAGTTTCGTCTTCTGAGGCAAAATTGGATTTTTCAACTGGTTCCACTTCCTGTTGAGTTTCTTCTTTTAATTCTTGCTCCTTTTCCTCCAATTCAAAATCATCACCAAGTGGTTTCTTTTTAATCACATAGCACATCAGGTCCACAATTTTATCCTTCACTTTCCAATACATTTTCGATAACAACGATATTGATTCCTCCTGAACACCACCATGAATCTCCTCCACACTACTAGGTGCACTCTCAACCAACTGTCTATCACCCTGCTTGACCACATAATCATCACCATCATCAAATTGCTCTCCATCTATATACAATGATTCTTCTTGGATGATGTGATGATGATGAGAATGATGATTATTTAATAGTGCAATGTGATTTTCTGATAATGAATGATGATCCAAAACAGTAGTTGTTGTTGTTGGTATTGTTGTTTTTTGAAGATTATTGTCTTGTTTGGAATCATCATCTAATTGTTGTTGATTTTGTTGATGTGATTCCAAAGGTTGATTGCAATCAGAATTATAGTGATCGTGTCCATCTGATAGATGGCTAGACATGTTTGTATCGGTTGCAAGTTTAGGGAAATCAAACTAATCAAAGAATTATATTGATAAACGAATAGTCTGGGTAGAGAACCTCTTTCTTTTGATTTTTTTTGAAAATGTCATTTTGATGGCGATAAATAGTTCTTGTCCAAGTTTTCATTGTCCGGTTTCAAAAGCGCTTTTTAGGTGCGCTCAAAGAATCGTATTGAGATTCCAAGCAAAAACATTTCAAAATGCTTAAAAAACACACATCACAAAAATTATACACAACACTATCTTCTTGCCTTTTAACAAGAAGTATCTTTTTTTTTGTTTCAAATCAAAAAGTTCATTCGCAGACTGCAGGATTCGAACCTACGAAGGTTTCCCCAACAGATTTCAAGTCTGTCGCCTTAACCACTCGGCCAAGTCTGCTACATTATCAGTAAAAAATATTTCATAAAAGGGAAAGGGATAGTATGATTGGCGCCAAAAATTAGTACACTACGGAAATCACTTGGTTGTATGGGAAAGTTGGTTTTTAAAAATAAAAAAATACAATTCAGGTTTGCCTGTAAATTTGGATAATTAATAACTGAGGAAATACAAACAGGATGGTAGGTTTGGAAATGAACAATAAATTGATCAAATGTTGAATTTTAATAATCGGAATAAAAGGTCTTCTTTTTGAGAGATGCTGTAAAGTCGTGGGAAGAAAAGAGTGGACAAAAAGCTTCCGAAGCTGAACAAGTATTATTATATGGATGGGTTCCTCCAATTGAAAAGATGGACACTACTGTGTCTCAAATGAAAAATTGTAAAAGATTAGCTCTCTCAACAAATTGTATAGACAGAATTGGTGGTTTGCAAGGATTGGTATCTTTGGAAATTTTATCACTGGCTAGAAATCAAATCAAGAGATTGGAAAATCTTGACGCTGTTGCACCAACTTTGGAACAATTGTGGTTGTCTTATAATAACTTGACATCGTTAGCTGGTGTTGAAAAATTGAAGAAACTCAAAGTATTATATTGTGGAAATAACAAGATTAGTTCTTGGTCTGAAATTGACAGACTGAAAGATCTCCCTGACTTGGAAGAAATTTTACTGACTGGTAATCCATTGGAAAAGAATACTAAGGATGCAGGTGAAAATTGGAGAATTGAAGTATTGAGAAGATTACCATCGTTAAAGAAACTGGACGGAAGACCATTTGATTTGGCAGAAAGAGAACAAGCTGAAGGTGTCAGAAAGGATATGGGCGAATAAAAATTCAAAAGGAATCTTGTTATTTGTACCGAATTGTTCAATTTAATTCCTAAAAACTCTTTTAAGGTGCCAACAAAGTATTACCACAAGGTAAACTCCTTCATCTTGTTTGATTCGTTATTGTCATTTGAAAAAGTTTAAGGTAGATAAGGTTACAACATTATTGTAATCATGATTCCTTCCACAAACATGTTAATATAACCAAGTCTCCTTTACAGTTTCAATCTACTGTACTTTTCACCAAATTAGTCCTGTTACTCCTTGACTGGACTTTGATTGGATCGGATTCGCTCATTTCCGGACTGTTACTCGAGACAAAATGCGCTTTCATCCTTTTCTTCAAGATCTTTTTCATTCATCATGATCAACAACAACTCACATCAACAATTTACTCAACCATTCCACACACAAACAATGAATAACAATGAATTCCACATTACACATTCCTGATCATTCCATCCTCATCTAAATGAGCCAACCAATTGTCCATATCAAGCATTTTTCAATGTGCTCCATTTCCACGCTTATTGAACATTCCTCAGTCTCTCGGCCAAACTTTGCCCACCACCACTGTACAGTAGATATTATTGTTGTTTGACCTCCACACTCAGGAGACCAATTCAACAAATAGCAACATTGTTTGCAGAGCAAATTTGCCCTTCTTCACTTTTCCGTAAGATAGGAGATGGAGAAGAAGTTTGGAGGCGAGAAAATTCTTCAAACAAAAAACCCGAACACCACACCTCCAAGAAGGCTCTCTTTTGGGCATTTTCATAAACTTTGAACAAGGACACACAATACACAATATTGGAGTGTTCAATCAATATATATTCATATTATAGATTGAAGAGTACTACATTATCGGAAACATTTGTGTTCAATCCGTATTATATTAACTCTCTACTATTTAAACTTTAAAGAGTTTCAGGTTACTAGTTTGTTTCTAACAATTTTATATAACATCTGCACACAGAAGAAGAAATGGAAAATTCGTATCAAAGTACTGCTGATTCAACTTCATCACCTGCAATTATAATTCCTCCTCTTGCTGGCCTTTCCTCTGTCAATCAAACAGATGACAATCAAGAAGTGCAGAATAATATTGCCTATCAATCACCAGGTAGCGAACCTTCCTCTCCAACCGGTCCTCCTTCCAAAAAGAAACCAAAACTATTGTGTGGCTGTATTCGAACTGATAGATATTTGGGTTTTATTGAACTGAAACCTGGTATTACGTGGGTTCATATTACTTGTTTCTATATTTTGGTTGTCATTTTGCTTAGTATGTTCGTATTTATTAATGCCATGTCAAGTTATGTTTTCGAAGCTTATCTGAGAGGTACTGTAAATAGAAAAGATCAAGGTAAATTGGCTGGTGACTTGTCGTTTTACAATGAATTGTGCATTTTGGCATTTGGCTTGATTTGGGGCGTGCTGACTGATATTTTGAGAGGTAGAAAGTTTGTGTACATGATTGGTTTCTTATTTATGGGAATTGGATTGTTCCTCTATACATTTGCTGAAACTATTTGGCAATTGATAATCTACAGAATTATTTTTGCTATTGGTGCTGCCAGTACAAGTAGTATGTTAACTGCCATTGTTGGTGACTATGTCAAGAATAAGGATAGAGGTAAAGCATCTGGTTTGTTGGGATTGGCATCTGGTCTTGGTGCTGTTGTCTCTGCTTTGGCTTGTTTAAAGATTCCATTATGGATTCAAAGTGCTGATCCAACCATTTCAACAGGTCAAGCAGGTATGATTGCCTTTATGATTATGGCCTTCTTCTGTATTATTGCCATGTGTGCCTTAATGATCTTCTTCAAGGGAAGAATTTTCCCAATTTGTGACTCTAAACAAGAACGTGAAGCAACCAGAAGAGAAATGGCTGAAAGTAGTGATTGTGAAGAAGAGGATGATGAAGAAAGATTCAACATTAAGAAATCCTTCATCAGATTCAAAAATATCATTTGGGAAGGTTTATTTGTTGCTCCAGCAAAGAGACCATCTCTCATTCTTGCCTACATTTCTGGTTTCGTTGCTAGAGGTGACTCTATTCTCATTACTACCTTTATTACATTGTGGGTCTCTCAACAAATGATTGACATTCATGATTCATCCAAGGCAGATGCTACTGCTAGAGGTGGTACTATTTCTGGTATTTGTCAAACTTTTGCTCTCATTGCTGCTCCATTTGTTGGTATTTTTGCTGACTTGAGATTTAGAAGAAAGAAGAATCAAGATGTTGAACAACAACCTGAACAAGAGGATGATTTCAAGACTGATTTTGTTAGAAAAATGTCGAGATTGATTGTTATGGCAATTGTCTCTGCAATTTCAGGTGTTGGTTATACCATGTTATCTTTCCTCACTGATGTCACTGGTGGTTTTGTCTATTTACCAATTGCATTGATTGGTATTGGTGAAATTGGTGTCATTATTTGTTCTCAAATCCTTGTCACTGCTGAATCACCAAGTAAGGTCAGAGGTAGCGTAAGTGGTATCTTTACTCTCTTTGGTGCTGCTGGTATTTTAGTGGCCACAAAGGTTGGTGGATATTTATTCGATGATTGGAAACCAAGTGGTCCATTCCTTTTCTATGGAGTTCTCAATTTTGCATTATTTATTATTTCTATCGGTTTCATTATTGCCCATGTTATTTACAGGTTCAAGGTTGGTAGAAACTCCAATAAAGGAGTTGACCTTAAGTAAAAACATAAAATTAACTTATTGAATCAAAATATCTTCTTTCACGTTATTTAACTCATATACTTATTAATAAGGGGTCAATTCAATCAAACATTAGAATTTTCTGTTGGAATTGTTTGAGCTTTTTTAAACAATGATTTTTTCCTTCCAGAAGAAGTTTCACTCTGATTATTCAATTCTTTCACTGCTCTTGCAGATTCTGTAAATATTGGCTGATATAATAGAACAGTTACAATTCCAAATGTTAAAATTCCAGCAGAATTGATGAAATTATAGAACAGTGTCATGTAACTCCAGTCATCCAAAGCTGTGGCACAACCGATCGCGATGATTTGTGACAGAGCAGAAAAAACAAGAGCCAACTGCAGTGTAATAACCTTAATGATTGGTCTTTGTGATTGTTGTTTGTTTGTCTTAGTTGCTCTTGTTTTAATTGTTTTCAAAACCTTGAAAGCAACAATCTTCATATTTCGAATAAATTTTTCTCCAATGAAAACTTTAAACTTACCATTGAAATGACCAAATTAATGACAATCTGCAAAAAGTAAATAATATATCCAATCATAAATAGCAGAAACTGATAATCCTCAATAAAGTGAATCTTGATGAAAAAGAAAAGCACTGCAATAGCCACAACAATCGAACCAAATGAAACGCAGAAAAAAATAGTGAATGAATTCTGGATAATCATGAGTCGTTTTGTTAGTCGTGAGTTTGCCTCTTCGAAACTTCCTGCAATCTTGACAGTTTCTAGAAAGACATGTCCTACAAAGCTCATGATTACAACCATTGTAATGAGATTTCCAACAATGAAAAGAACTTCAATTGAACCTGTTAGATGCATGGCTACAACATGGGAAAATTTGATGCCTGCTTGAGTGGTTGTAATCGAGCAATTGTGATATTCGAAAGTGTCAATGAATTCTTGAGATTCAGATGAATAGGTATTTTGGACGAAAGTATTATATTGATTATTAATGATAATGGAAATGATATCATAAATATTCCTCCCAAGTATTCCAATACATTGAACAATGGATAGAATAAAAACCATTCCTACCATTATAATTTGATTTCGTTTCATTTCCTTTCGTATTTTAGTTCGAATAAAAGACGAAGCAATAACAATCATCAAGATATTAAATAATACTAAAAATGTACTTGATATTGTAATTGCTCCAATCGATTGAGGAATAGGATCCAAATTCGAAAGTGTAACATTAGTATCCATTAAATCAAATTTCGAATATGAAGATGAATTTATATTCGATTCTAACAATGAAAAAAAACTCCAATTGTCGTTGTTCTGATTAGCAGGTCGATGAAACTGCTCGGTGATTAATTGTTTGAAAGGTGGCATTTCTTTTTGAGATTTGAAATGATAAGAGATAGAACTAATAATCAAAGGCAATTGTTGAGAGATATATCATAAACAATTAGGCATCAGTAATCATCAGTATTAAAAAGAAACACCCTTCGCTTTTTCCAAATTTAAGAATTTCCATTTTTAAGTTTCATAAAAACAACAATTTTTTTAATTTATTTGTTTTTTCATATGAAAAAATTGTAAATTTCAATAATGTTAATGATTAAACATTTAATTTCATAACATTTCAATTTTCAAATAAAAAAATTCTAAAAGTTCCCAAATTGATTGAAAAAAAAATGGCTTCACAAATTTGCTCGCAAATGGGCAAACTTTCAATTTCTAAAGTTTTGGAGGGAACCCTCGGAAATCATGGCTTTAAAATCATGTATCGATCCATCAATAAGAATACATTCATTTCTCCGTGGCATGATATTCCACTTCAAGCAAGTGCTAATCATTACTATTTTGTTAATGAAATTCCAATGCACACTCTGAAAAAGATGGAAGTCAATACAAAGGAGCAATTTAATCCAATAATTCAAGATGAAAAGAAGGGAAAACTCAGAGAATTTACTTATAGACTTGATGCTGGTGGAATTCCTTTCAATTACGGAATGCTTCCTCAAACTTGGGAAGATCCAAAGAAATTAATTCATGTTCCTTTTGGACAAGTTAAGGATGGTGTTTATCAACCAACTGTTGCTGTTCAAGGTGACAATGATCCAATTGATGTTGTGGAAATTAGTGATGTTGCTTTGGAAATGGGAGAAGTTTATAAAATCAAAGTTTTTGGAATTCTTGCAATGATTGATGAAGGTGAAATGGATTGGAAAGTTATTGGTAGAGTTGTTTCAGAATCTGAAACCTCAACACAACAACCAGATGAAGATTTACAGGACATTTATGATATTCCAAAGGGAAAGATTAATGATATCATTGATTGGTTTAGAATGTACAAGACTACCGATGGAAAACCTGAAAATCATTTTGGATTCAATACCACAGTTTTAGATAAGGCCTATGCTAAGCACATTATCAACCAAACTCACAAACATTGGAGTGCCATGTCAAAATAAATTCAACCTTTTTCAATCTTCCAATATCCAAATTGACTGGTAAAACACTTGCTAGAATTTCTTGGAGATGAACAAAAATCAACAAGAATAATGATTTTAAATAATTTTTTTTATAGTTTGGAAAGAAGTTTAAGCAGTGAGTTCGCAGACACCACCAATAGCCTTGATCTTTTCTTCAGCAGACTTGGAGAAGAGTCTAGCTCTGACGACGATTGGGATCTTTGGCAAGTCACCTCTACCCATGATCTTGTCGAAACCAGCCTTGTGAGCATCAATAACGACAGCCTTACCACCGAATTTACCTTCCTTGGCTTGTTGGTAGACTTCTTGTCCGGCAACCTTCCACAATTCGTCAACATTGAGACAATTTGTCAAGAAGTGATTCTTATTCATGTGGAATCTTCTGATACCGATCTTACCGAAATAACCAGGATGGAATCTGTCAACCCAGATTCTGTGATGGTGTTGACCACCAGCCATACCACGACCACCAGGGTGCTTTCTGTGCTTACCGATACGACCGTGACCGTGAGAGACGTGACCTCTCATCTTTCTACACTTCTTCTTAGTTGTGGCCTATAATATGTTCAAGAGTAAGTAAATAATTCATACCAAGCAAGTATTAATTAGAAAAGAGAAGGTAAATATTTTTTAAGAGAGTGACTGCAGTACGTACCATTTTGACTTTTGCGTATTTTTTTTTCAACAAGTTTTTTAATTATTCGTTGACTACATCGTTTTACAACCAAAGTTTGCTATGGCAAAAATGCTCTCATAATATCTGCAAGCCAGAAAAAGAGCAAAGAAGCTTTCATCATTAGAATAATTTGGAATATTGGATTGGATTATTAATATTAAAGATATAGTTCTTCTTTGGCTATTAAATTCCTCATCATTAACAATTACAACAACAATATTAGATATTCTTCGGAAAATCAAAATTAAAGTATCATGAAACAATTTTCATTCACTACATTCCTCTCTCAACCGAATAATAACATTGCATTATTATTATTAATAATAATTCTTCATTAATTGATGAAGACATCTTTACTTGTCATCATAACACTGGGTTGCCTTTTTAATTTTCCACAAAGAGGTTTTTGGAAACTAACCAAATTCAATGTCAACCAAAGATGAAGAATGGATTCAAATAATAATCAAAAAGATTGTCAATACTTCATCTTTGGGTTTCTACTATTATAATTAATAGCGAATTACTAGTAATAATAATTTATTCAGATAATCAAAATTGTCACACTTTTCACAACCGGAAAAAACAAGAATAGAGAGAATTGAAGAGAATCATGAGTGGAGCAACGTTATATCTTCTTGGAAGACATCTGACTAACAAGGTGACAGAGAATTTACAAGAAACTGCACCTGATCATTCACCAGTTTTGACTCATAGGGAGAAACCTAACTTTGTAAAAATCAATATTGCCAACCAATGTAGAAATTACAGAAACGAGGATTATGATGTCTTCTTTTCAGCATTGGAATCACACATTGATCAAGTATCAATTGGTTCAGACTTTCTTCTCATTCTCCTCTCGGATGGTTCACTCTACACAATGGGAATTAATAGAACGTGTTTTCATATGGGACTTACTACTGTACCATTGGATTCATTTGCTACAAGATCAGTCTATTATTTACATCAGCTCAAAGATAAACCAGTGAAAATGATATCGAGTGGAGGATTTTACAGCATTGTTGCAACTAGAAATGACGAATTGTATGGAATTGGGGCTAATGATTATGGTCAATTCAGTGTCTATAGCTCTTCAACTCACAAAAGCAATGCCAACCCACTCAAAATTGATTATGGAAAGAAGGAAGGAGATATAATGTAAGTATTGAGAGTTCTGCATTTATACTAACTGTTTAAAGTACTCATATGACTTGCTGTTTTTCATTCTCAGTCGTTATTATCAATGGAACAGATATGAGAGTTGCAGGACAAGATTGGATTGCAGATGAGTAAGTTTTTACCTCAATCAAAATGTTTAACAAATTTCTCTCTCTATCACGAACAGAACTCAAACACCTAATTTGGTAAATTCTCGACACGTTATCACCAAAACATTTAAAACCTTCCCTTCCCCTGTGTACCAACTCAAATCAGGAGCATTTCACATTGTTGCCCTCCTTAAGGATGGTCGTATTTTCTGTTGTGGAAGTAATTCGAGGGATCAATTGGGCAGTGTCTACAATACTTCAAGGAAGGGAATTCAGGAAGTCTTTCTGGATAATCAAATAGAAAAACCAATTGGTATTAATTGTGGATCTGATTTTACTCTCTTCCTTAAGAGTGATAGAACCATTGATAGATTGGGTTCATCGAGATATCCTAAATTTGATGTTCTCCTTTTCAAAGGGTTGGAAAAGTTCAATGATGCACTGGATGTGAACATGTGTGAGCAATTATTGTCCATCTCTAGACCCGATTGTATTCATATTAGAGGAAACAACAATACATTCACTCTGGGAGATGGAGAGGATGAATACTATGAACTCGATATGGATTACAATGATATTTTCCAGACACCAGTCACTCCAGAAATTGTTGGTGTCAGTGCCAGATATTATCACATTGCTTTTTACTTGAAAACAGATATGAAAATTTCCAAACATTTTGTCTTTCTCAAGAGAAGAATTGACAACTCAAAGCTGAGTGACATTTCAATCAGGACAATTATTAGTGGTGGAGGTTTGGCTTATTAATAATGGATACATTTCATCCCTTAAAAGTTGCAAATCTTCGAATAAATGATATCAAAGTATTGAGGATATCATTTATCAACAGACCAATAATGGAGATATTTTGCAATATTCTCAACAGTTAATCATTGATTTTCTCCCAATCAAGATAGTTGGTATAACCCTATTTCCAATTGAGTTTTTAACGCATTCATCCAAAAAGTACATTCTACAATAACGTGGCAAGAATACTAATTCAATCGATAATAGACAGTTGGCTGGAATCTATCTGTAGTGCCTATCACCTTTATTGTGCATTGGAATTCGATTGAATCATCTTATCTCAATCAGCTATGGAAATAGGATGTTCCATGATAATGATTATTAGGAATAAACAGATGAGAATAGAGTAATTGCCAAACATCTTTTTCTCAAGCTTTTTACAATAGGCATGGAAGCAATTTGAAGTAAATCACCAAAAAATTGTTTCAACACAATTACAGTTGAACAACTTGTTGTAAAGAAATCAAACAACTTCTCATTCACTACTCAAAAGTTTGTTAACAAACAAGGAACAAGAAAGAACAATATTATCAACATTATCAACATTGTTCTATTGCGCCGATAAATATTACAACAATAACACACAACAAAATCCTTCATCATCATTGATTGGGAGATCACCCATACAAGTAGCTTTGTACACTCCAACATTATCGTACAAATCGATTTCATCTATTGAATTGTGATAGAGTGGTGCCTTTGCAAGAACTCTCAACAATCTTACAACACGGAGGAGAGGCCAAAATAATCACCCTTTAATCTCATCTTCCAGCAGTGAAACGGAAACCACTCCTTGCGCGACCAGATAAAATTTGCAAAGCGGTAAAAAACCCTTATCATTTTATTAGACACAGAGCCTTTGTTTTGCTTCATCACTCGAGAGAGCAGAAGGCTTTTTCAGACGTCTCAGACGGACTGTGTTTCTTTCAATTATCTAGTAGTAGTTTTTTCGATTTTTCTTCATAGGTGTTTATTATCGTTGATTTTTGGCGAATATTAGAACACACAAAGGACGAGGAAATTTAACTTCTTCTTCCACTTCTAACAACAACAACAAACAAAAAAGAATTTAATTCAACATCAATCTATTCATCAGAATTGAATTTATTATTATTATTATTACTATTATTATTATTATATTATTATTATTTTGATAATTGTATTGTTATATTATTTTACAATTATCTTTTAATTATCATCATCAATTTCAATGCAACATACAGCGGGAGAGTCTAACAACTCTAAACCAACTTCTCCGCAGGGATTTGGCACAACAGTATCACTCTCTAATGACGAATCTGAAGAACACATGGAAGAAAGCGTAAACAGTGAAGAGTCTTCTGAATATCAACCAGGCCTACAAAGGACCTTTGTAAATAATGCAATGATGAGAGATAATGATGATCATCTTGTAGAAGAAGATGACAATATGTATGGAGTGAATAATATGGACCACCACCAAAGTTTTAATATGGGTAGTGGTAATCAAGGCAGTTTCAACCTCCACAAATCAAGTTCTGGTAATGGTGCTCCAGGTAGTAGTACAGGATCATCATCTACTTCAAATCCTGCTGCTGCTCATCTTTCAACAGCTGCTGCTGCGGCAAAGAAGAGAAGAAGATTTACCCCAGAAGAAGATAAAAAGATTAAAGAAGGAATTGCAAAACATAAGAAGGACAATAACATTGATTGGGATGGTGTCGCAAAGTATGCATGTATCGAAAGAACAAAGGAACAAATCAAGAGCAGATATATGAGAATGAGGAAAGACGATGGTGAGCCTGTATCTACCGCTCAACAAGCTTCATCTTCTGGAGTTTCCTCTTCAACAAACAATGCTGGATCCTCCAATAATAATGCTTCTAATATTATTAGTGGACAAAACTCTGGTGACAAGTACTCAAACAATACTATCAACACCAGTACGAACAACAACAACAACAATAATCAAATTACTATTCCTTCATCTGTTTCATCGAGCATTACTGAAAACAGTACTACTTATCAATCCAACCAACCTCAATCACTACCTCAAACATCTCCTGTAATTTACCTCGCACCTCCTAACAGCAATAATACTACTTTAAATTGTAACAAACAAGAAAACTCTCTAAGTATTGAGGGTGAGGAACTTGTGGAGCCTTCAAACAAGAAGCAAAAGACACTTCCTCAAATGTTTCAAAGTCTTCAAGCTAGCACTTCAAAGAAGAGTCAATCCAATATGGCATCTTCTTCCTCTAATCAAAACAGTAATAGTTTATATGTTGACGCTAGCAATAATAGTAACAGTTTTATGATGTCTTACAATTCCAATTCTAGTATGGGTTCCAGTGCCATAAATAATACAGGCGTTCAAAGTAACATTGAAGCTTATCAACAACAGATTGCCAAATTACAACTAGAACTCGAACATGTTAAAGAGCAATTGAAACAAAAAGACAAATCGCTTGAAAATTCTGAATCCAAGACAAAGGGTTATGAGAGTGAAATCAATCAAATGAAGAATGCAATCCATGACTATGATATTAAAAACAACGAACGTAATAAGAGATTCAGAGAAATTGCAGTCCAATTTTTAAGAGAAAGGGCTGAAAGAGAAAGAATTGAGGATAAGAAAAAGGTTAATGAAAAGTCAATAACAATAGGTACTATTACATATCAAAAAGGATTGGACGTTTATGAAGTTTGGCAAGATGGTACACTGTTCCAACAATTGAAAGAAAATGAAAATAGAATAACGACAGAAAAAGACAAATTGGAAAAGCAAAAGAAGAATATTCAAAAACAAAGACAACAATTGAAGAAGGAACAAATTACTACAAACGATGCCGAATTTATAAGAAAATTAGAAGAACAATTGCACGACCTAAATGAGCAAGAGGAAACAGTCAAGTTAAAACTTATACATCTCAAGAAGGAAGAAACTCAAAATATTGCAGAACAAGAGAACCTCTTGATTGAAAAGAGTATACAGATCAGAGAAATCAAACGTATTAGAGATCAAGAAAAGTCAATGTTTAAGAATTATCCAATCATTGGACACCAAAAATATATTCCAACCACACCAGATGGTCCTGGAACACCTCAAATTAATGGTCAACAACCACAACCAAGTAATCATCATGAATACTTCCTTATGAAAATGCTTGGTAAAGGAGGCTTTAGTGAAGTCTACAAGGCCTATGATCTCACAGACTTTAAAGTTGTGGCATGTAAAATACATCAACTGAATCCAAATTGGAAAGAGCACCGAAAGGAGAATTATATCAAACACGTGTTGCGAGAATGTCAAATTAATCAAAGCATTAATCATGAAAAGCTTATCAAGATGTATGACACTTTTGTCTTTGACAATAACACTTTTGTTACAGTATTGGAATATTGTGAGGGTGCTGATTTGGATTTGTACATTAAAAAGCACCAAAGAGTACCAGAAAGAGAAGCCAAGAATATCATTTCTCAAATATTTAGTGGACTTAACTATTTATGCCAACAAAAGCAAAGAGTTATTCACTACGATTTGAAACCTGCTAACATTTTATTTGATAAGGATGGAAATATTAAGATTACAGATTTTGGTCTTTCTAAAATTATGGATGAAGAAGAGTCTATAGAGTTGACATCACAGGGTGCAGGAACATATTGGTATTTACCTCCAGAATGTTTTTATAACCCATCAGGTGAAGGTCCACCACCTAAAATTTCAAACAAGGTTGATGTTTGGTCGGCGGGTGTAATCTTTTTCCAAATGTTGTACGGTACAAAACCATTTGGAAACAACCTTTCACAACAAAAAATTCTTAGCGAAGGAACAATCGTAAATGCCACCCAAGTTGGTTTTCCTGATAAACCTGCTGTCTCAGAAGAAGCTAAGGAATTTATCAGACGTTGCCTTACACATGAAATGTCAAAAAGGCCAGATGTCAAGACTCTTTATAATGATGCTTATCTAAGAGGCACTTCTACACCATCTTCAAGTGGTACAACTTCTAAGTCCAAGAAGAGAGAAAAAGAAGCACCACAACCAAGCTCAACTCCAACCTCCACCACAAACTTCCTTTCATTCCAACAATGAAACTCCTCCTAAGTAGTAATAAATTATTCGTTTAAATTTTAAATATTTTTAATTTTTATGATTGGTTGGATTATTTCCAAAACGTATTACATTTCTTGACTGACTCAATGCTCCAAACCTTAATCATAGCAACAGACCTTTACACCAGTATTCAACAACATGAATTCGCCTACTGGTTTGTTAAAGTTCCAACCTGTACTGGTCTTTGAACGAATCGTGCAGAGACGGGTCTTCTGGGACCAGCAGATAAGGGTCGAGAGCCAGCAGGAGGCAGAGCAACGCCAACCTTTCTCTTTGAAGTTGCGTATGTAGCAGATAATGGTCTACCAGATTTGTATTCTGGTAAGGCTAATGAAGGTGTCTTGACGCTGGCTGGTGAATCAGGGACAGGACCATCCACATATTCTTGAAGGTCTGTAAATGCAGACTTGTCCAAATCTATAGAGGTATTGATCTTATTTGTTGCAATCTTTTCATAAGCAACCTTTTAAACAGTCAATAAATATGAAATACTATGTACAAAACTTACAGTTGAAGATTTGGAAATGATTTGTAAATTCTCATAGTCTCTAAGTTTTTCTTCAAGGTAGGAATTTCTTTGTAAGAGAGCAGCATGACTGTTTGGATTTGTGTAATCATCATTTGGGATGGCATTAGGTATCTGTCTTCTTAATTGTGTTAATTCTCCAATCAAGTAAGTCTTTTCCTTGATAAAATTCTTTTCCACTTGATTTTCTCTGTTTTGGTGAAGAATCATTCTCTTCAACCTCTTTCCAAGTTCTTCCACTTCTCTCTCCTTCTCTTTCAGTTTCTTCTTGTAATACGATGCCAATTGAGGATTTCTTTCAGCATTTTCGTGGAAATGTCTTTCAATTTGTTCCTTGATATTGGCTTCTTCTTGGGCCTTCCTCTTCTTCTTTTCTTCTAAATTGGCATTGAAAATGTTCAAGTATTGTTGCTTCATTTCAACTTGGGATCTTCTCAAATTGGAGACTTGGATTTTCAAAGATCGTGACTCTGCTTGGTATTTCTTAAGCTCCTCGGTTAATGAATTGACTCTTTCTTGAAGTTTCTGATTCACCTCTGTTAATTCTTGAACTTTTTCTCTACTAGCATTTGTCTTTAGGGATTTAACTTCGTCTCGCATTTTGTTTAACTCATTTTCCATTTCCTTCTTTTCATTTTCCATTTTCTGGTAAAAATTAATATCATTGTCATACTTTTTGAGAACTTGATACTTTTCAGATTTCTCCCTGTTGATATCGAATTGGTGTTTAGTCTTATCGTTTTTGATTTTACTCTCCAGTTGAGTAATTTTCATCATTTGAACTTCTCTGTGTCGAAGAATTGAATCTCTTCGATCAATCATCTCGTGAAGCTTGTCTATTTCCTGTTCTTTCTTTGCAAGAACGCTGGCAAGCATGCTATTTTCCTGTTTTAAGGTATTAATCTCATTAGAGAAAGAGTCAGTATTATCATTTTGATCTCTGACAGCTCGATCTTTCAATTCAATAGCTTTCATAGCAGCACTCTTATATTCATCTTTCTCTTGTTGCATTTGTTCAATTTTCATTTTCAATTCTTCAACCTTATACTCAGCTTCAGTTTTTCTTCGTCTAATTTGATCTTTCAGTTCATTCTCATAATCGTCCTTAAATACCAATAAAGTTCTCAAGTTTGCTTTTAATCTATCCAATATTACAAGTGGGTTCTCTTTTTTGAGCTCCTCTTTTTCTTTCTTTTCAATCTCTTTAATGTCATCATCACTTCCAACAGCCTCATAACTTCTATCTTTCAACTCGAGATAGAGTTTAATGATTGCATCCTCAATTTGTTCAACACGTGACAGTTTTTCCTCCATACTATGTTGCTTTTCTTTTCTATCATGTAATTCCTGTTCCAATCTTTCCATATCTCGTCTATTTTTCTTTTTAATTTCACCAATCTGAAATACATATGTTTCCTTCTCTGTTTCAGAGTTTGTCAGATCGTACTTTAGTGTTTCTACTTCCTTCTTTAGCATATCTACAATTTTCCTAGTTTCATCAGACATGATGGTTATTGAATTTTGTGTTTGATTCGATCCACCTGGAAGTGATGTGATGGATTGCGAATTTTCAAAACTAGTACTATTTGCATTTAAATTTACAGATGTTTTTTGAGAAATTAGCAGCTTTGAGGCCATCCTCACAGGCCTTGCCTTGTTTTGCTGCAGTTTAAGCGTCCCCTGAGTTGGGGATCTTCTATCCGACATTTTGTTCCCCTTCTTATATGTTGTTTGTTGTACAGTGTTTATAACTTCCTTCTCCTAAATATTATATCTACTATATTGTGCCTTCCTCCGAAATTAAACAATGATGATAATCAGCAGCAATCAAAAGAGAGGGTGGCAATGAATCCAATTTTGTTCTTTTTTTTTAAACTGAAAAAACGAAAATTTTCTTGGCGGGAAAAATTACAGCACAAGATATTATAATACCCAACAAAATTGATTATCGATTCAGAGTGTGCACTTTTATGAACAATGGATCAGAAAATATCAGTATTATAATGCTATCTGGTATCAGATAGGTTTAAAAAGATCATCCTTAATTGTTTTATTTTTTCTTTGGCAATGAAGAGGAAACTAATCTTCTGGTTGGTGTCGTTGGAGAGTTGACTGATTTGGCAGCGAGAGCTTCTTGCTGTTTCTTAATCTTCTTTTCAAAGAATTGACGACACACGTTTACATCCTTAACATCTCTCTTGATGTGATCGTAATCGGTTTGGAGAATGGCTTCGTATTGATCTTGTGTGAATGGTAATTGTTTGAGTGATTTGGTTTCTATCATTCTTAAAAGTTGGTGGGATTGCATTTGGAGGAGATAGAAGTATTCTCGAATGGATTCGAATTTTCTTTCGTCTACAAAACTGAAACTGGAAAGCTGTTGCTGCAAACTAAAGATATTTCTCATCATTTTCTCTAAACCAAGCTTGGAGAATGAAGGTGATTTGATAAGATCGCCACCTCCTAACATTGCTGAAGAGCTATCGTCAAGTTTCATTTCATAGAATTGTGAAATGGCAAATGGTAAACTTCCAATAAAAAGATCAAGAATCATCTTTTCAATAGATTCGAATAAATATCTCAATTTGCTCTTTGGTAAATAGCAGGAAAGATATCTCTCAATTCTGAACAAATCTTGATTGAATAAATTGATGAAATCTTCAGGTTCCTTTCTTTCATCTTCACAGTCGTAGGTTCCAAACTTGAGTAAATTGTCCATCAAATTACAATGAATAAAGTGATAACAGTGAACACGAATATCCAACTTGAGTGAGAATAGACATCTTATTGCCAAATCTCTGTAATCCTTTTCATAATTGGAGAGGAAGAGGGTAGATTTCTTAATTCTTTGAATGGCATTGGTTTCCTCATCTGAATGATCAGAGGTTACACTCTCAGCATCCGTACTCAAAACTCTCAAGTGATGAACCTTAATAGGTTTTCTGATATTTGGATCGCTTGCCACTTGATGCATACTAGTGGTATTAGGTGTTGATGCAGCTTCTTTCTTTACTCTGTATTCTTCTGTCTTTTGTTGAGTCTTGACTGCAAAAAGTTCTGTTTGAATGAGTTCCTTTTGGTAGCTCTTGATGAGATCTGCTAACCATTCCAAACTATCATTGATATTTGCCAAGAGAATTAATTGAGAGTTATTGTCAATGAATTTGGTCTTTGGAAGATTGTGTGGATAATTGATTTGAAGTTTTTCATCAATGATGACAAACAATTTCTTGTAGAATTTCTCGGAGAGTTTCGAATAGGTTGACGAATCAATTTGTGACTTTGATTTAGTATAGAGAAGTTTAAAGTTTGGATCAGATTTCAACACTGGATACACACTTTCATACTCTGCAGTCAAAGATTGTTGAATGAATTTGCCTCTAATGACAGAATCAAATTGACTCTTGCAAGAGGCCAAATAATTCTTCAAAACAATTTCAATCACATTAAAAATACTCATTTTGTACACTGGAAGGGAAAGAGAAATCTTGAACAATTCTCTAAGCCAAGATGCTAAGAAGAGAGCACTGTTCAATAGTGGTCTCTTTTCAGTTTTGGAAACGTAGGTATAAGTTGAGGAGGTTTGGTTTGGGGATTCTCTAGGGAGGAAGGCATTGGTATTGTGCTTGTCTTGGTCAGTTAAGAGTTTGGACAATTTGTTTCTATAGTCCTCTTCGATGAGTGGCATGAATGCACCAATGATGAAATTATCCATGAACATTTGGAGGATTGATTCATTGCTGTTTCCAGAATAGGTTCTTTCATCTTCATCATCTTCGTCTCTGTCATTGACAATTTTGAAATTGGAATAGATCTGATCGACGAATCCAGTAACAACCTTGTACATCCAAATGATATTGTAAGGTGAGAAGATAAAGTAGCTGTTCAACGATTCACACAAAATTTTCATTGAACCTTGATCTTCAGATTCATTCATGGCCATGAGTGGAAAATCTACATTGGTGGAGAATTTGAATTTGATTTCAAAGTTAAAATCAGAGATTTTCTTCTTCTTTTTACCATTATCAGCAAATTCACTGAGGTTTGTGGTGGATTTTCTCTTGCTTGAATTGTCCAAATCACTATTTCTCAAACCTAAGAGTTCCTTGAGTACGGATCCCATTTCATCTTCCACAGTTTTCCAAATGTGTTCAATGGAGAGGAGACTTGGTGTATCTGGAGAGGAAAGTGTATTAATGACAAGTGTCTTGAAGCTAGATTTAACCTTTTCTGCATTTTGTTTCTCCTTCTTTCCTGCATCTCTTGTCTTCAAGTCAACTTGAACTTCAAATATCAAGATTAGATCCTTTACACGTTGTCTTGCTGACTCGTCGTAGTTCTTATCAATAAAGTTGTACATTAATTCTTCCATGCACTCCTGCAACAAGTCCTCAAAGTCTCCAGCAGTTCTAAAATTCAATCTCAAATCTTCTAATTTCTTAGAGATGGATTCTCTTACTCTTGTAATAACCTGCTTGGAAAGAATAATACTCATAGATCCCAATTCCTTATCGCCTATAATGGAGCTGTCTCTCTGAGCTAACTTTTGCTCGAGTAATTTGATTAAGAATTGATAATTCTTCATCACCTTTTTCAGTTTGATAAAAAGTCCTTCCATCATTTCCGAAATTAATCTTCCTTGCAAAATTGCCTTTCCAGTGTTGGTTTTATGTTGTTCGAGTGGATCGTCAAAGTTACTGGAAAAGAGCCCAACTTGTTCATTACTTGCTAAATTCTTATTTTGAATAATTAGCCACAACAAGTCTCTGTCAGATCCCTTCAATGAATTTGCAAACTCGTTAATGTGAGACTCTATCAAGTGTCTCAATTCGAATCTCAAATTTTGTACCAATTTGGATTGCAATTCAGAAAGTGTTCCCAACACATCGAGAGCTTCCACTAAATTGATAACATACTGGGCTGGGTCTTCCTTCTCATAATCTAGTGCCAAATTATCTTGGACTTGTGAAAATGGTTTGATTTTTTGTTCTGGTTCTGGATCTTCTTTAGTTATAATTGGGGATACACCTGGTCTTGTGGAAAATCTCTTAATTTGATTAGCCAATTTACTATTCAGTTTTGGAATAGTAATTGGTGAATTGGCATGGGTAGGAATACCACTACCACTTCCACCAGCCAATTGATATCTCCAATCATCATCATCAATCATATCCAATGATTTTTGATAGGCATGAATGTGAAGCTGAGCCTTCAATTCATCAGTGATAATATCTGGCATTTTGTCATAAAATTCCATAAATTGGTCACGAATATCATGAAGAGCCTTGATAGATCTCAATCTTTCGCTATTTGCCATTCCATTATAAGTTTTCAAAGTACGAGCTGCATATAAAAAGTGTTTTGAATTCATGGACGATGTAATCTCATTTGGTGCATTCTTTACTTTCTGCACAACATCTAAAATATCCAAAATCTATCCGAAATTCCAGTTTCAATTTAAACATGTTAAAAATCTCAACAACTCCTTACCTCTTTCTGTTGCAAATAACTACTATACAATGAAATCAAATCTGTAGATCTCAAAGCCAACAACTCCTTCGTTGTTCTAACTTTTTCAATCATATTCTGTACTTGACTTTGACCCTTCTCCATCAAATCCAACATGTCAGAAAAATTACGAATACTCTTATTGAAGCCCTTATAATTAACACAGACAATTTGCTTGACTGCATCATCCAAAAACTTCTTATTATCCTTCAATTTACGTAAATCCTCTTTATCCGTTCCATTCTTGAGAGAACGAGCAATGGCATCAATGTAACTAAAATCCTCAACTCTATATTCAGCATCAATCGAATCTATAATTTCATCCAGTGATGATTTTAAATCCTCCGATGTATAATCACTATATTGATGATATAAAAGTTGTTTTTGTTCCATATCTTCCTCTTCATTGTCACTTTCGTTTTCTTCGTCCATTAATTCCTCATCATAGTCATAGTTGGTGGCTGTTACATCATCTTCATCAGTTGGTGCTTGTTGATCGGTGACTGTTGTTTCTTCATCAGTGGAATCCTTCTTCTTTTTCCTTCTGAATAATTTTTTCATTTTTTTTAATATTTAATTTAAAACGTCAAGTGTCTGACATTCAAGCACAGATTACAAGAATAGAAAATATTGTTTTTTAATAAATTAGAGGGTTGGTTGTTCTGGACTGCTTTCTTGTTGCAATTTTTGCATTTGTTTGATTCTTTCTTGTTGTCTTTCAGTAATCTTCTTGGCAGTATCTTCATCCTTCTTGGCCAATTCATCATTACCCATGTGGATGTGGAGCATGGAACGATAGTGATAGAACAATGGATTGTTTGGATTCAACTTGATGGCCATGTCATAGTCTTTGAGAGCCAATTCATTATTGATAATCTTCATGTGATAGACGTGAGCTCTGTTAAAGTAAGCAGCAGCCATTTCACTTCTCAATTCTGGAGTGTATCCACTGGCAGTCTTTGGCTTGGCAACTTCAATAGCCTTAGTGAACAATTCGATACCTTGTTCATTTTCATTCATGAGAATGTGAATACTACCCATACTTGTAATGGCCTTCAATTGAGCTGGAGCTGGCATTTTAGTAGTAGATTCAGCAAAACAACTGTAAGCAGTGGCCAAAGCTGGAGAAGTTTCAAAGGTTGGAACATTTCCATCTGGTGCCTTATCCTTATATTCAGCAACGAACATATTGAGAACAATCATGGCATAATCTTGGAGTAAAATACCAGTGTATGTTTCAGAGGTCAATGAACTTCTCTTATCGATAGCTTGTTGGAGATCTTCGAGAGCAGCCTTAGAATCACCCATATAATTGTATTGCAAGAGACCTCTTTGATGATATGAGACAGCATCATCAGGATTGACCTTAATAGCTTCATCGAATGCTTTAACTGCATCAGCAATTTGATTACGAGTCTTATTGAAGAGACCTACAATGATTTGTTCAGCACACTTATCAGAGGCACAATCGAAACTCATGACAACATCAGTGAAAACTTGAACATCGTTGGAATTATAGTAGATGGCTCTTTCAACATCGAGAATGGCACTGTCGTACATCTTTTTGGAGAAATAGATGGCAGCTCTCTTGGTCAAGGCATCGAAACGGGATGGATGAGCTTCCAACAAAGTGTTAAGGTCAGTAAGTGCCTTTTCAGTATCACCCAATTTGAGGTAGGAAACAGCTCTACACAAATAGGCTTCCATATTTCCTTCTTCAATTGAGAGGGTCTTGTTACAAGCTTCAATGGATTCTTGTGGTTTTTCCATGAATAAGAAAGTGGAGGCACGAACACTAATGTCTTTCAATATTTCACTTTTCAAATTCACAATACTTACAGATAACTTGGGGAGAAATCTGGCATAATTTCAATAGCCTTATCACAAGTTTCCAAAGCCTTATCCAAAGCTCCAAGCTTGTGCAAACCTAAAGCCTTTCTAGTGAGAAGAATGACCTTGATTTGAGGTAAATTAGTCATTTCAACATAATCTCCCATTTGGTCAGCAACATGTTGAACATATTGAGCATGAGCTCCATTTGGAGCAAATTTAACAGTTGGGAGTGATGAAACAATGACATCTTCAGCCAACATTCTATATACATGAAATAGTTCAATCATTAAACAAATAGATGAATAAATTTGAACTATTTCAAACCTACCTCAAAACATCACCAACAACCTTATTCTCCAATCCACCAGAAGTAGCATACTTTTCAAATGTACTAATGATAGCATCAGCAAATTCATTAACATCCTTTTCCACTTGAGACAATTGAGTTTGGTCAATATCAGCAAAAATAGTAGAATTGCTAGAGAGAATATTCAAAATTTCATAATAAACAGGTTTCCATTCTTCCATAGTTTGTGCTCTAAAGATGAGATGTCCTTGGAAAATCAATGTTTGAAGTAACTTGTCCAAATCAGCAAAATTTTGCAAAGGAAGATTAGCAGATTGTTGTTGAATAAATTGGAAAATATGTTGACTCAAGGCTGATTCATCAAGTGGTTGTTCTTGTTGTTGATTTCTAACATTTAATTGTGTACTAAAATTCTTGATATTTTCAACAAGGAATTGATTTTGAAATGTTGTTGTCGGAATATTCTTCATTCCGAGCATTGCCGATGATGATGAAGTGGCAACACATGAGAGGGCCGATTTATTGCAAACCCTTCTTGAATGACGGAAAATCTTGGCTGTATGTGAGAGCATTATTTTTTTTCAATTTATTATTTTGATTGAATTTCAATTTTTATATAGTCCACTTTTTCAATATTAATTATTAGATTGATTATGAAAACTAAACTTTTGAGGATTGAATAAAGTGGAAAAAGATCATGACTTGACCTTGGGTAAATTTTGAACGAATTTCCAAATAACTTCTGAAGTTTCTTCTGGATTGTTTTGTAAAAGAAAATGAGAACCAACAATTGGTGGAGGACAATTACAATTTCCTTCGAATACCTCCTCCAAGAGTTGTTGAGCAGAGTTGGGGACAATCCAATCATTCCTAGCTCTCAGAATTAATAGAGGAATATTGTTGCATTTTCTCAATTCTTCAATTCTGTTCACATATAGAACATTTCTCAATCGGAGGCCAATAACTTCAGGAGGAGTTATTTTCATAGCTCTGAGAAATAGATTCCTCTGTTTTTCTGAATGGAACATGAGCTTACTAATGATTTTCATAAGCCACTCCTGTTGAAATAAAATTCTAATTAGAGAATCCATTAGATTAGTTTTGAAGCTTTGATTATTGGAATTGGGTGAAGAAAATATGAACCTGAAAGGAAAACTGAGTACTGGTCTAGGATTGGCCACAAATGTACAACATAATATCAAACCACTAATCGGAAATTCTCCTCCTTCCCGTTCATTATTCATCATTGATGTAATGGACGTGGCAATAGGTCCAGAAAATGATTCTCCCAAAATTACAACATTAGTTTCTTCTTCCATGTGATAATTGTCAAGAATTTCTTTGATTTTTCTTCTCGAATATAGTTCCAACTCTGAATAGTTCATCAATGGCTGATTAGGATAAGGTATCGGATAGATGTGCAAAGGATGGTTGAATTGTTTGCTCTTTTCCATCATTTGTTGAGTAAATGGTTCAAACAGAAGACTAGTTCCGTCCATTCCTGGAAGAAGTAGTAAGCAGGTAGATTTATATTTTTCAAAGGTTCTATTATTGAAAATGTTGTGACTGAGCCACTGATGTTTTTTAACAATGGCAAGATTTGTATGAAATAAATTACAGCTTGACGAAAGATGGGGTCTACACTTTAGCATTTTTTTGAAATTGATTACAAAATGACTGTGAGCTAGACCCTGTTCTCAGCAGTACAAGAACCAAGAATTAGTTCATATATGAACTCTTCTTTCCTCTGCTTTGAGAATGCTCATTGGATATATTCGTATGAATAAAATAATAATGAAAGGTTATGTTAATATCCCAGATATTTATGAGAATGTAGAACTTTAAGTGAACTGCAAATGAACTTGTAACTCACAAAATAAAATTATTAAAAAAAAATGTCTACAGCAACACCAAATCTCCAGGGCTATCAAACCAACTTGAATAAACTGGCTGAAGTTAGCTTTCCCTTCGGATCAGAGAATATTAGGCAAGCAATTTATTGTCCCTATCCTGATAAAACTTTAATTGTTGCTGCCAAAGCAATGAACCAACAGCAACCCTATCAAACTAAAATTGTTGTTGCCGATTTTTCATTCAATGATGATGATCCACTTGCTATGCAAGTTAATATATCAATAGTTAATGAATATCAGCTAAATATTGAAGGAGCACTATACACTATACCAGTACTGTTTCCCTTAAAAAAGGAAAAGTGTTTCCTGACCATTATTAATATTGCTGGAAAGAGAGAATTACGAAAAATTGATATTGAGAGTGGTGATATTGTGTGGATAAAGCCGGGAGTTGAGACTGATACTATTGTGGAGGATGATAGGGGGATATTATTTTACTTCTCCTATGATGGATATTTAACATTGATGGATTCAGTGACTGGATTTATTCTCGATAAAATTCGAGTGAAAATGCGAATGTTTAATGGCATTGGATGGGATGTAAATGATAACTTGATTGTGGGAGGATACGATTCAAAGTATTTATATTTTACGAGAGTGTTTACCAAGAATGGTAAAGTTGTAAAGAAGAAAACTAACTATGCGTATTTGACTTTTACTACGAAAGTAGATAGATACAATCGTAAGACCTATATACATTCTAATAATTCGCAGTGTTTAACAACCTTTGATGTGGAAGGAAGACTAATTGAAAATGTACAGTTTGGAAATAGTACTAGTTTGTGTGGATTCTTCTTTCTGAAAGATTGCAAATACATGATGATTTTTCTTGAATCAAGTCTAGCTATTTATGATTGAATTGTTGCTCAAAGAGTAGATTCAAGGTAAAGCAGATTTTCTGTTGTGTGGATGTTTTTATACTAGCTCTTCTGGTGAATGGCTTGAAGAGGAAACAAAGTATAATGAATTTATTTGAGGCATGGACCATTACAAGACCAACTTTATGTATAGATCACAACAGGTGGCACAATTGTCACAACACAAATAGTTATGATTATGAAAACAATGTTCATGCATAGCAAGATAAAAAAGGTGAGCATTGACAGGGAGGAAAGTCTTTTAGCCCTCTCACTCGACGATTTTCTGTACATTACCCAAACAAACAAAAATGGAATACTGCTCATACAAACACATCCAAAACATGTCATTAAGATAGAGAAACAAATGGCCATGGTGAAGGCACTTGAAGCTTCTGCAGCATCTTGATCAATATCTACAGGAACCATCATGACAGGCTGCTGATATTGAGGTTGAACATAAATTGGATCATGCACATAATGAACTGATTGTCCAGTATGCGAAGGTTTCGTTTCGTATTTTTGTTCGTGGCTGACTGGAACCGGTTCGGATGGGTTGATAGCTTGTTGTTGCGGTTGCGTAGTGTTTGTGGTTGGATTCATTTTTTTTCCTTAATTTCGAATGGAAGAAATAAAGATTCTTTTAGAAATTCTTTATAAAATTCCAAAGTAGAAAATTTACATATATAATGAAGATAATTATTTCATGAAAATTACTTGTAAAGTTCAAAGAAGATGAAATATTTATTTTGGAAATTGTCTTTAGACAGTATGACTTTCCTTCAACTTCATTATCTTTAATCCAACCATTAACGTTGAACGCTTCAGTGACAGAGTGCTTGTCAAAAAATTATGGAGATTCGAATACTTTCCAATAAGCCTACAAAAAACCTTGCTCTCAAAGCTTTGTCAACTTCTACTACAATTGTATTACAAGCGCGCTATTTTTAAAAACTCTTAAGGAAACAAACTTAAAAAAAACAAAAATTCTCAAAGCCTACAAATGAGCACGACGACCACTACCGAAGAAGCCTTCTTTTTATCAACTCATCAAGCACCAGCAGCAACTGAGGAGGAAGAACAACATTCCAATCCAGATGTTTGCTCTCCTCATTGTATACAAGATGAAATTGAATCAATTTTGAATACAAAATCATTGCCAAGAAAAACAATTACAGCATTTGAAGTGACGTCGATTTTCCATTCCGTACAAAACCTCATTATTCAATTTGCTAGTCAAGCAGAATGCGAAGCTTCTTCCTTAAATAATAATAACAAGTATGAAGAGGTATTAATGGAGAAGGTATTTGCTTGGTTGAGTCAAGTTTCTTCCGAATTGTTGGTAATATTTGAAGAACAAGTCTACATTGCAGTTGTTTTTGTAAATATGATTAGGAGAAAGAAGGCTAAAGTTTTGGTGAATGAAATTTTCAATGAGAAGGGATTGAATTTGAGCTTTGGAGAGGATGTACTCTCTCAACATGTTTCGAATACTTTGGAAAAGTTATGGATTGAAAGAAATTCTAATCAAAAATTGAGGATTTCCAATTGTTTTGTTGAGCAAGTTGCATCCATTTTGATAGACTTAATCATGCTGACTAATGACAAGAAGGCCCTTGAATCATTGCATTCGTTATTTGAGTTATTCGGCAAACAAGTCAATGCTGGATTTTGGCCAGAGCAAAGAGAAGCCATTTGCAGATATCTTTCGTACAATTCATTGAATTTGATGGGTCACTTTACCTTCTATTCATTGAAAAAGGAGTTAACCATGGAAATGGATAATTAAAATAATGTAAATAAACACCAAAATAATGTACATAACAATAATTTTGCATTAAGCTATTAATACAGACTTTATAAAGTCGTTTCTGTAAGGCAACCTATTGCAATGAAATGTTTGCAAATGAGTTGGATTTGTTTCCTTCTTCTCTGCTTGACATTTTCTGGAGTGACCACATGAGTTGTTTCAATACCTTAACTACCAAATATAGCGCCAATTTATTCCACTTCCAATTTGCTGAGGTATATTTTCTAATATGCGACTCTTTTAACCCCATTACTGTTTTCTTCCAATTCCAATTCCTTCATGACCACCTTAATGTGAAATCTCAGCCAACTAACTATAACTGACTGTAAACAAAAACCCAATCAACAAAAAAAAGCATGGGCGACAATATGACTCTTTCCAACTCCTCTCAAGACCTCATATTGGACAAGGCACCACGTCATGACGACTCCAAATCCACAACAGGCAATATTAAAGATAACATTCCAGTTAAGTTCAAAAAACCAATCATGAGTAAAAAGAATTTAAAACAATGTGGACGAGTTATTGGATGGATAGTGTATTGGTTATTGATATTTGCTGGATGGGTTGCAATAGCAGTTCAATTCGGAATTATGAGAGCTTCTCCTGTTAATCCAAATAATCCTGAAGATTATAGAAAGGACCTCTTTATTGGAAAAGACTATACTGTCGATAAGGGATATCCAGCACTCATTGTTCATGCTATTGGTGGAATATTGTGTCTACTCATTGGTATATTGCAATTTCAGGATGTGATTCGAAGAAGAGTGATGATTATTCACAAGATTATTGGTTACATCTTTTCAGCGTGTGTGTTTATTGGATTCGTGGGTGGATTATGGCTCATTCCATATAGTGTAGGAGGTGTTAACACAAAAGTTGCCTTCTCTCTCCTATCTCTGATATGGATTGTCACTCTGGGAATGGCTCTTTTATACGTAACCTTTGCTCACAAGAATCCACTCGTAAAACATCTTCCTAAAGGTGATAGAATTCAAAGACATAGAGAATGGATGATTCGATGTTTCAGTTCTGTATGTGCTGCCATCACTCTGAGAATTTATCTATTTCTATTTGCTGGTTTTTACATTGCTGGCAATCCAAATCTCTCTGATACTTCATATGGCATTTTGGATGCAGCCCAGAAGGAAGTTTATGGAGCTTCAGCTTGGTTGGCTGTGAGTGGAAATTTAATCATTTCAGAAATTTATATTAACATGGTTGTTAGAAAGAAAATTGTGAATGATGGAAATTTAAGTTCTGAAATGCAAGTTAATCCTTCAAAAAAGTTTTAATCTCGAATAAATATTGAAATGTTGGTAAAATTAGTAAACCAGTGAAATTATATACAACAAGATTAGCCTAAATATGAGCAATACTACACATTTGAATTATGAAATTGTTACCAGACTATTTGGTAATTGTGCATTTCAATAATTGGTCAATAACACTCTCAGTAAACTTAATTTTTTTGTCCTTTCTCTTTTTTTTTAACAATCTATGCTTTTCCTTAATTATCCGATACTGTTGTCTCTCCTCTTCATATTTTAGTTTTTCTTTTAGTTTTTGTTCATAAAGTGCAACAGTGTTCATTGCAGAAAGAATCTGTGTACCAATATATCCAAAAGGATTTGTTTTTGAATTCATCCAAGAAAGATTTATAAACATGAAAAGGCATCCAACTATTTCAATAAGATGATCTGCATTGCAAAAGTCCCAAGTTTGAATCTTATTGAATAAGAAATAATCCAATGAATATGGTTGATGTGAATAAAAGAAGGTAATTTTACAACCATGGATGATGAAACAAAGAGAGAACATTCTTTGTGTGTTGGTGTGTTTTCTTTGCATTATGTGTGATGTGAAAATACAGTTTCTCCATTCCTCTTCGCTCTCTATTGACAAGTCACTTGAAACTATTCCACACATATTAAATTGTTCATAGCTGATTGCTAGTAATTGATTGACCAGGATATTTCCATTCTCATCTCTCAAATAATCATTCACCTTAACTTCAACTCCTACAGAATTAAATAGCTTAATAATAAAGTTCAAGAAGGGAATTTGATTTAACATAGAAGATCTCTTGCTCTTCAAGTCATATTCTTCCTTTACAAAACTAGCAAAACATTTGAACATGGGAGAATAAATTGCTATCTTTGGATATTCTCTAATGTACTCCTCCATATAATATTCAGATTCAAACAATATATTTCTAAAAAACAGCAAGCTGTACATGGTATACTTATTAAAATGTTCATTCAAAAAAAACGGAACTTGAAAGCTTTTCTCAATATCATCATCAAAGTAATCTTGCACATTCCATCTCAGAACCAAATCAAGAACAAACTTTTCAATACTTATTTTTTCTCTTTCCTCGGGAGATAAATCATCATCATTTAATCGGATGGCTTGTTCCTTAATTTCGGCCATTCTTGAATTGAAGAAAAGTTTGTTTTCCGCTAAGAAATCAATTTTGTTGTGGATGCCAATGTTCCAAAGCTTAATATTATTCAGGACAACTTGGTTATGACGGGAGAACAAGAGTGTTTCAGTCATTTTTTTTATAAATTGTTTTCCGTTATTTTTGGAGGGAAATATTTAATGAACAGTTTCGCTTTTGTGTACTCAAAATCAAGATGAGTTGATTTCTCCACTTCTATTTAACAAGTGAAATCTTGAATATTGCATCTTGTTCATCTTGTTCATAATCCATGTTTTCAAAATCAACTATTCGTACTCTTAATTTAAGTGAGCCTCTACTTTGAGTTTCAATCTTGGTGTAGAATGTGGTGTCATTGAACAATTCATTCACAATTCCTTCCTTTCCATGAATGAGTTTGAATGCTTGGTTGGCTCCTTTCAATGATTGCTCTCTTATATTTTCAATAGAAAGAGTTAACAATAATTCATTAAGAAGAGGTAATTCTTCGAATAGATCTCCTATGGTGACATGATTATTCTCCAATGTCTCACCAAATGTCAGAAATCTTCTTGCTTGTTTGAACTTTTTACATTTTTGGAGAAAATTTGTCTCAGGTTTGGCTTGGTACAATACGTAGGAGTCATCAACGAGTTCCAATGTTTCCTCCAATACCTCCAAAATATCACTAAAATCTCCTTCAGAACCAAGTGAAATTGGAAACATTTTCAACTTGAAGGTGTTTACAATGTGCCTAATAATGTCCAGATCCAATTCCTGAGTATTAATACAGACTTTTTCCAATTGATTCATTTGCATCATGATTTGTAAATTCCCAGTTTCATTCATATCTCTTTCACCATATGAAAACTCTGTCAATTCTCTACAATAATCTCTAATATTCAAGAATAATGTATTGGGAAAACAATAGTTAAAACCAATTGCAAGCTTCTTTAGGTGAGGTGTTCTGGTAAAGAATGAATAGTTGATGTCATTATCATCAGAAGTGGAAATATCCAATGATTCCAGAGCAAATGGTCCCATATCATCATTAATTGCCAAATTGCCACTAACGCATGTCAAATGTTTTAAATTCTTACATTCAATAAGAATAGCATTCATCACATCTTGTGGAATGAGATTATTTAGATGTAATTCTTCCAAATTTGACAAACTTGAAACCCATTCTTTCAATATTTTGATGTTTTTTTGGCTCATTTGCTTGAATATGGATATATTGAACAAGGATAACTTTTTCAAACCATTAAAGCATCCAGTTTCTTTTGATTTTTTGAAAAAATCAATTGTCAACACTAAACTCAATCCTTCATCCCCATCATAATTATTACCCAATTTTAATACTTTACATGCGTTCACACAAGCAGCTCTAGACACAAAATCAACCAATCTAACAAAGTATGCCTTGTCAAAACGATCCCTATGCAATTTCATCCTACTTTTGAGAATAATCTTTTCATAAATTATGTGTTTAGTGTCCAATGTTCCCTTCCCACCCAAAATTTCAAAAAACTTTTCACACACAGCCATAACATTTGGCAGTAAATCGGTGATTGGATCCAAAAAAAGGAAAATATTGGCCAGTATTTCATTGGTCAAGTGTATTAGAGATTGGGAGGAGCAATCTAGCTTGGTTTTTTTCGAAAGATGCTCCGTTGAATGTGAATCGTGTCGTTTCATTTTTTTTGTTTTGGAATCAAGTTGGAGGGTTACCTTTTATCAATTTCCACAACTTTGTGGATATTCGTAGATTTTCATAGGATAATTTTTGTAATGTATTTTGTTTGATTCCCTTGATTAGTTCTTAAAAGATTGTTTCAAGAGTGCATCCATTTCTTCATCAATATCACGACCCATATAAAATGGATCGTTACTTTTGTGTGTTAAGCTTGTAAGATTTTTCAGATACTTGCTCTCCAATAAATATAGAGCTCCTACATTGCTAATATTTGCATTTGCAATTGATAATTCTTTCAGGTTGGTCATATTTGGACATTCAGCAATGACTTTCATCCCTTCATCTCCCAATTCGGCATAATCCAAGTATAGGTCAGTGATATTCTTAGCATTTTCACTGTTAAGGTATTTTTTCAATCCATCAGGGGTGAAAGTCCCACTATCCATATAGATTCTTTCAAGTTTAGTAAGGTATGTATTGTGTGTCAATAAATCCATCAACGTGTCGTCGGCTTCATTTGAAAATGAAATAGATTTCAAATTTGACAGAAATTGACTTTTACAAAAATGTATATAACCTTCATAGTTTCTCTTTTGTGTATTGCTAATGTCAATAAATGTCAATTTTGAGAAATTTTCACTTTCTGAAATATATTTAGATGTCAAATATGAATTCCCACCCCAAAATGATTCCAAATGAATTAAATTTTTGATATAAGGACTATCAGCCAATGCCTTAAATCCATCATCACCAATATTAACTCTATCCAAATCCAAATAGGTTAAATTTTTCAGAGTTTTCCCCTTAAACAACTTGTCAATCTTATTAACTGTCTCATCTCTTCCATGTACGGATAATGATCTCAAATTTATCAAATATTTTGATTCAGAAAATAGTTCAAACAATGTATCCCACGAACAAGTTGCTTGTGAAATGGAAAGATTAGTGATGAGCAATGATGATGGGTGTAAACAAATCTCTGAAAAATTATTCCTATCGATTGATGCATATGATTTTTCAAATTCAAATTTTAATGACTCTCCGAACCATTGACAAGAAACCATCATGACAACTGCCATCTGATCAAAATCACAAAATTGCATCATGTGAAAGATCATGTCCGAGGGAAGTGGATTCAGTTGAGACATTTTTTATTAACAAGTTTTCGAATTTATTATTATTGACTTTCAAAATAAATAACACCACAAATGGAACAATGAAAGCTGCCAAATAATAATTTTGATTGGTAGCAACCTCAGGCATGACTAGTGGATCCTCACTCTTCACTGCAAACACTTTTTCAATACGGTAATATTCAATTTGAATGATTTGTTTTTCCAAAATTAAATGCCTTCTCTGATTAGAACATAAGCATGTGGTACTTCAGTGAGTTATCTTCATCAATACAGTCGAATTGAAAGGTAGCACAATATAATGTTGAGGTTTTGTTCGTTCTTAATACAGTTGAGCTAAAAGAGGATTTGGTTTCAGGAACTGTTCCCAAATTTGGGATGTTCTATTCAACTTTTCAACTAATTGTAATGTGTATTGTTAAAAACTCTTATTTTTGTGGGTTGGAAGCTAGCTGGAAAGTGGGAAGTAAAGTATTTCCTCAACTGATGGTAAATTTTGAATCTGAACGTTTTAAAACAAACAACATTACAAGTGACAACAACATTACAAAAAAATGTCCTCATCACAACAACAGTACCATGGAATATTACGACAGGTTCCCGCCGAGTTGATTTTTGATATTTTGCGTTATTTGGATTTTGTTTCACTCAAGCCTTTAATATTTTGCTTTGTAACTGTTGACTATTATTTGCCAACACAATTACAAGAGACAATTAGCCTTGGTTTATCATCATTATCTAATGTTTCTAATGGTGACAGTGGTGGATCTGGCTCCGGATCTGGCTCTTCATCTAGTGTTGGATATAGTGATGGATTTTCTTATTGTTCTCTCCCGATTAAACATTTATTTGGTGATGAGTTTGGGATTGCACGATTTGGAATTTATTTAAAGATGAGATTTATAGAGAGTATTCCTGGGACATTGAAATTGAGTCACGGTAGAAGAAATAGCTTTGATGATAT
This sequence comes from Naegleria gruberi, assembly GCF_000004985.1. Lineage (NCBI taxonomy): Eukaryota > Heterolobosea > Eutetramitea > Acrasida > Naegleriidae > Naegleria > Naegleria gruberi. The sequence continues at coordinate 40,100 of NW_003163252.1, read as the reverse complement.
TTATAGAGAATTGGAAAAGTTATTTGTACATTATAATCCAATGATGAGTAAGAACTTGAAAAGAATTGGAAAGGAATTTGAGGAGGAACGAATTAGGGTTAGTGTAGAGTATAAAATTCAAAAGTATTTGGATGTGACGGTAACGAATGAGAATTTTATGGAATTTTGTAGAAATTACAGACATGCTTCAAAGATCATTTTGGAAAATTGGGGAAAGTATGGCTATGGAAGTGAATCAAATTTGAGGTATAAAATTCCGGGTAATATTTTGGTGGCTTTCAAAGAAGTTTACAAAAATCTTGTAAAACCTTTGAAAAATATTCATGATGAAAAGGCAACCTCAAAAAATCCTTACATGAAAGCACTTATTGTTGTGGTTAATTCAATGAATGAATGTGCCAAGTATTTTAAACTATTGAACAGAGATTTTATTTACGCAAGCAGTAGACTTGCAAATGATTATCCAATACCAGTGGAATTATTTGGCAAGTTTTGGAGATATTTAGATAATCCACTCACATACGAACCACTTTTACATATGGTGACGAACTTGTCAGATAAAAGGCAAATTATCATTGATATTTGCAACTATTTCTCAAACATGAAACCACCACGCACATGCTATTGCTACACAGGCAGACTACGAAAAATTCTTGGAAATATTCAAACTCTTTTCCAAACATAATGCAAAAGTTCTAGGCAATGATATTTTTGATTTGCTCTATTTCGAATCATTTGAAGAAACTCTGAAAAAGACTCTCTACTTTAAGAACAACACAATGCAGATAGATGAATTGACAGATTTTATTTTTACTAATGGAACTAGGTAATTCTTACTTGTCATAAAATCAAGTTTTTCCAAATTTCAAATGGATTTCTTTACAAAAGCGATTATTTCTTCATAATTATTACCTATTTATCTGTAGGACCAGTGAAATCAGTGAAGGATGTGGAAGATGAGATTGTATCTGATGTTTCGTCTACGTCCAATCCACTAGATGAAGTAGTGGACTCATTCTCTTGATCCAATTCTTTGAGGAATCTTTGGAATGTATCTCTATAAAACATTCCCCGTACAATGGAAAACAGTTTATCCAACAAATCTATCTGCCCATATCCATCCCTTATTTTAGAAACGATTGTAAACTCTTCCTCTTTAGAAATATTGAGCTCATATTTGGCATCCTTTGTCAGGAATTTGGCAATTATTTCCTGTTGCTTCTTGACACGGTTATGTGTACGTTTAATCTTTCTATATGCTTCAACTTCTTCAAGGAATAGGCAATTTTCGTATGATTTCTCATTAATACAGAATATTCTCAACTTTTCTTTCATTTCCTTATTCTTCCAATAATAGTCAAACTCGAAATTCATTCTTTGCTCTGAGAATTGTTCTTGTTGAGTCTTGATTGTCTTTTGAAGTTCGTACTGGTCGGCCATATTTCTTGCCAACAGAACAAATGCATCCACAATTTCTCCTCCATCAATGACAATCTTCACCTTACTACAATTTACATGAATGGGTATGAGAGCATTGTATCTTGAAACAAAATTAGTTTCCCAAATCTTGGCTGTGCCAGAACAAATGTCCTCCATCCTACCAAGCAACTCTTGCATGGTTGGCTTGGAGTCAAAGTATTCATTAATTGCCTTGTTGGTGACCTTCTTCTCTGTGGCCTCATTTACCACTCTGGTCATGATTTTAGCCTGGAATGATGTGTTATAATTCAATATTTTACCATCTTTAGAATCAATGGTAATAATGAAATCTGATATAGCATTCAACACTTGTCTATATTTTTGTTCCTCAAGAGAGGTTCGATCTAATAGAGATTGAGCATTTTCGTGATCCTTTTGTAAGTGTTGATAGGACTTTTCCAAAACTCCAAGCATTAAATTAACGCGGTTTGCCAATCTACCAATTTCGTCTTGGGTATATTTGGGAATTCTAGAGCCGTTCATCACAACAGTTTCCCAATTGTTTGTAATTTTAACGACTGAATTAGTTAATCTCACCATTCTTCTCAGCACCACTAGCTCAATAAAGGCCATTACAGCTACAGAAAGGATAATTAACATGACTGTCATTACTCCCCAAGTAATAAGGAAAGAATTGATTCCATTAGTGTAAATTTTTCTAGACATGTCTGTTCTAACGAGAATTGTCTTTTCTCCATTAATATCAGACATGATTTGATAAGCAGACATTCTTTCACCATCAATGGCTTCTGGAGTCATTCCAGAATTTTTAGTCTTGGTAGAATAACAATACCTATTTGTAGTCGCCACAGCATCTGCAGAATCAAATGTAGAAACATATATTGCTGATTGTAACACCCAGCTGTCATCTTCTACATCTACCTGCAATGCTTCACTTGAAGAAACAACAGAATCGAATTGTTTAGCACTTGTTGATGTTGATTTTTCAACAACAAGCTGATCGCTCGAAGAATTGTAATTATAAAATGATATACAAAGTTGAGTCTTGGTAGTTAATGCATGAATAGCATCAGCGTTCTGGTATCTTCCGAATACCATAACACCTCCAGATTCTGATGAATAATCCGAGCTCAGTACCGGCATTGCCACGAGCATTAACATGTCATTAGAGTGATTTACATTGTTTGATGATGGCTTCATATAGGTAGCTCTCCTAGTTGATGTTACTGACATATCCTTAATGAGATAATGATCTGGCGAAAGATTTTCCAATTCTTCAGGTAAACTCTCCTCCAATGTTGAGTTAAAGCAAGCCATACTCCTTAATTTAGTTCCGTTCAAATAATACAGAGCAACAAGTGACAAGTTAACATTGCTCATATATGAACAAAAAATGTTGTTTGTAAAATATTGGTCAACCAGTTCAGGACTTGGCTCAATTGTGGTACCATCCTCATAGGTCACATTCACAAACAGATTCAAAGTTGAATCCCATGGTGCATATTCCAAAAGTTTAACATACAGACCACTATAATATTCGTGTATTCCTCGAGATACTCTAACACTTGCTTCCACCACCGAATTGTACTCAACCCTCGTATATGATAAATGGAAGGCAACGATCAATATTACCAGACAAGCCAACACTGTCACAAAGAACAGCAAGAGTAATATTGTTAGAGTCTTGAATCGAATAGAGTTTAGCCAACCCACTTTATCTCTCTTTTCCATCTCTTCATTATTAAATAAATTTTTAATGTCAAACTTCTTCTGCAGCACAGAAATTGCCTTTTCCTTTGCAGTGCTATTACTATGTGAACGAGTAGTTGACCTTTCATCATAGTTGTCTTCATATTGTTTATTTCCTCCTCCTCCGATGGCAATATCAAACGAGCCCGAAAAACTCGACATATTACTATCCATTTCTAATAATTCTGCAGAAGGCACTCGTAACTCTGATTCATTCACTCGAAGACTTGTTCTACTATCGCTATTATCCACAACCATTTTCTATCTCTTTTTCCACAATACTGTCTAAACGTGAACTTTTTTTAAATAAAAGAACAATAGATGATGCGTTTTCTCAAACCCTTGAAATATGATTTCTCTCCTCAAAGTTGTGTGTTGCAGAAAAATAAGCGACGATTGTATTTGTTTTTTTTTTAATGATGAAAGGTTGTTTGTTGGCGCAAAGTGTTGGTGGTAGTAAGAAAGAATCCGCACCACAAAACATCATAAAAGGTACTGCATAAGGAAGCGATTGGAGAAGAATGATTTCGAAAAGGTAGATTGAGAATGAGGAGTTTTGCGAAATCCATGATCTATTGGGATTTTTAGAGAATTGATTTGGTGTTTGGAATATGAAAGCAAGAGATGATGTAAAATACAAAAAGAGACAAATCTAGTTTTGATTTCTCTGATCAAGAGTCAAAAATGAAAAGATTTGGATGAATTGGCCATTTGTAAAGGTCCATTATTGATTGAAAAATGCATTGGGTCTTTACAATCAACTGTTGGAATACAACTCTCAACAATTTTTACAAAATCATTTTCTGATTAAAAGTGGAAATAAAATTAAAAATTAAAAAAAAAATGTTGCAACTTGATGAAGAGGAAGAAACCACTCAACAATTGGAAGGAATTCTCATGCAAAGTACCATTCCATTAAAATCTTTCAGAGGGAAGAATATTAAAGGTTTGTAAATAGTGTGTTCGTTCCGACGAATGGAAACAAGCCTTCTTCGGAATTAGATTATGAATTGGCTTTGGATTGGTGTAGGAAATTTGATGAGAGGGAAAGTGCTGTGGATTATTTGGAGGATTTGAATAGAGTAAAATTGTTGAAGAATTTATTGAATATTAAGAGCAATCTTGTTGGATTAACAGAGTTGTTTCTGACGAGTTGTTTTCGTCATGTTGGAAATTCAATGTTTAGTGGAAAACAAGAGGATTATGCATTATATACGAGAATTATACAGGATTGGATGAACTTACAATTGACAATGTTGCAACAATCGAAAGAGACAACAGGAGTGACTGAGAAGACTGCTTTTGATTATTTGATGGAAGATGATGAACAAGAAGAGGATGAGGATACAACAGCAACTGATGATGATTTTAATACAGAAGGGGCAGAGGAAGAGACAGAAATTAATTTTGATGAGGAGAAATCGGATGAGCCTCCAATTGTGAATATTTTGAATATGATTACTGATGTGAGTAGTTTAAATAGTTTGGAATATTGGATAACTACTTGGAACAGATGTTTGAGAAGGAATGTCAATTCTCTCAATTATTTTCTAATGCAGTTTCACATGTAGATAATTTTCCTTTACTAGAGGTGAACACCAATTACTATACAAGTTCTTTGGAATATTGTGTGAAATGTAGACATGTCTCCTTTGTCCAGGTGAAATTAATTACTTCACAATTAGAAATACTGTCAGAAATGTACAGCTCTGGAATTTCCAAATTTTTCAAACGTTTATGTAAAATTGTGGCAAGCAATAGTAGAGGATTGGAAACATTGATTCTTTCCATCACTGACCTTTCTTCCCAACATTTGGACACATTTTCAAATCTCCTTCTTGAGGAATTACCAAACATTCTTTCAAATTGGAAACAACAATCCAAGTATGTCAGTAGAATTTTCGATACAGGTGAGATTAGTCTCCTCGACTGCAATCTTTCTCATTATCTCATACTCTTACTTGCCGAATTGTCGAATTCTTGGACTAACTTTGTAATGATTCAAATTACAAAGAAACTACTCTCCTCCGATCATGATACACTCCACTCCCTCATTTCCTACCTCTTCAAACATGGTTCAAAAACTCTACTTCAATTCCTGAGTCACTGGCAAACACTTCTTCCCAATAACAAGCTGCAATTATTCAAAGTTTAATACGAGCTCACATCAAAAATGACTGAATCACAAACATTTGGCAATCATTCTCTTGTGTGAACTAGATCAACACAATCACCAAAGTGAATCTAACATTATCGTGCTCCTTAATATAACAAAGAACAGTAAAATCGTGTTCTGCGAATTTCCTCAGCACAGTTCCAATTTCTTCACTTCTCTTGGTGCTGATTCGGATCAAACATCACGCGATAATGATTTTAAAAAATTAAAAAACAAAATCAAATCCTCCACTTTTCCGAAGGCACCACACTGAATCAACAACTACTAACAATTTACTGCTTGTGTTTAGTTGATTTTGGAAAGAACAAACCACCATAGTCACTTTGTAAATATTTACATCTAGAGAGAACAATTATCAATGACTCTTCCAAGCGCCTCCACTACTGCTGTTACTTCCTCATCATCATCATCGACTCCCAGCACTGTAACAACACCATCCTCAACATTGACTCCTACTACAACTTCAGCATCATCTACTCTCGCAAGTACAGCTGCCTCTGCAAGTGGTGCTACTTCAATAGTAGTGACTGCAACAACAAGTGTCACCACACCAACAACTGCTGTTCCCAAGTTGGGAGTTACTGGATTGACCACAGGAACTTCATCAGCATCATCAGCTAGAAGTAGAACTATTTCTATTGGGAAACCAAATTCATCGACCACACAGAAGGATCCTTCTTTTGATTTATTACTTTTACAACAATATAGACAAGATATTATGAAACTATTCGAATCGGAAATAATGTCCGATTTGACAATTGTTGTGGGTCCTTCAAAATTGATTGGAAGTATGGAAGAGGATAAACCTTACAAGACAACTAATAGCTCTGACAAGTTTAAAAACAAGTATTATCCATCAGATGACTGCTCTGTTGTGGAATTTAAAGTACACAGAGCTATTTTATGTGCTCGTTGTGAATATTTCAGTAAACTATTCCACTCACAAATGAAAGACTGTATGCAGGGTTATTTAAAGTTTCCAGATAAGAGACCAGATGATTTCAAGTGCTTGTTGGATTTCTTTTATTCAGCTGTGATTAATATTAATCATTTTAATGCATTTGGTGTTTTGAAATTGAGTGATGAGTTGGGTGTACAAATAGTGAAGGAGAAATGTATTGAATATGTGAAGGATTGTGTATCAGCCGATAATGTATTTGATGTTTTGGAAGAATCATCATTCCATAACTTTGATGGTATGTATTTTTGTCATTGACGTTTATCCTAAACTATTAGAATTGAGAAAGTACTGTAAAGAATATTTGGAAGAAAATGCAAATCAAATGTTCTTCTCGGAAAGCTTTTTAAACATTACAAAGGAAACCCTGATTGACTTGTTAAAATCTGACAAGATTCACTTGGGTGAATTGGATATTTTCATTGCTGTCGTTATTTGGGGAAAACATCAATTAATTCACAGAATGGGTGTGCAAATTGTTTCACCAAAATCAGGTGCAAATCAAATTACTGTACAGACACATGTTGCTTCAGGTCATCAGAATAGTGTTGGAAGTACTTCAACTCCAACTAAGACTGTCATCTCTTATGGAATGGATGGTTCTAGTAAGGTACTTTCGAAGGAAAATCTTCCAGATCATTTGAAGAAATCTGGGCTGACAGAGAGTTTGACTGAGAGAAATCTTTCAATTTCAGAACAGAAAGCTCCACAACCAAGTCCAGAATTATCAATTTCTGAACTCAATCCAAAACATGACGATGATGATGAAACAGATAAGGATGTTGTGGATGAAGATGATGAATATGAAGAGGAAGTTGACACCTTAGCATATAGTACACTCAATCCTGAAATTATGTTAACCAATCCTTCTGCCTCTCGCAAACAAGATGCAGATGAATTGAAGCAAAAGAAGGAAAGAATTCTCAAGATTGTCAATTATACACACGATAAGAGTTTCTGCCAACAATTGGCCAAACTATTGTACGATATTTTACATAATGTTAGATTCCCAACTTTGGATCCTATTGAATTGTATGAATTTGTGGAAATTTCAAAGGTTGTCCCAAGTGAATTATTACTTGAAGCTTACAGAGCTCACTCACTTCAAAACAGAGTTGACTTGTTCAATTCAGCTCGTCTCAAAGTCAGAGAAGGTTCTCTTTTCTATGTCAGCGGTGTTTGTACTGATGTACCAATTAGTAAGCTGAAAGGTTGGTGTCTCTACTATCACAAACCATACCATCACCCAACTAGTGAAGCAGATATTCAAGCTATCAAAGGAACTCGTATTCTGATAGGCGCTCGTCACAAGAATTCTTCTGCTTTGGCACTTTGTGCTATGGGTATGAAGCAAAAGGTTTTGAGAGAAACATTTGAAAATGAAACCACTAAGGAGAATGGATGTTTCTTTTATCACTGGAAGAATCACTCATTTGGTTTCTCTGGATCGTCTCTAGTTCAACTAGGTACTGCTGATCTTTCAGAAGGCAAAGATAAAATTTCATGGCATTTGACTGGCAGAGGAGGATATAGATGTGGAAGCTTGACCTCACTGAATGAATCGAAAGAATGGGAAAAGATGTTATTTTATGCTTAATACAATTATTTATTATACTTGTTTCACCAGAGTGGTTCCTCTTAGGAAAAATCTTATTCCATTGCAGTTGTATTTTGTTAAATATAAGAAATTAAGGTATATTATAGAGAAATAAAGTCACTACTCAGAATTTAATAAATAGAATAGTTTTATTATTTACAATTATTGTTGAGTAACAAATTGTTCAATTTCTTGAATGACAGTGTTTGGAATTTCCAATGCAATAAAGTGTCCAGCTTCAAATTTGATAATTTTAGACTTTGGTTTAACGCTTTCATCAATGTAATACTTAAAGCTCAAATCAGCAGTTTCTTCTATAAGGGCAAGATCATCCTTACCCCACAAAATAAGAGTTGGAACCTTAACCTTTTGTTGTTCAAGAGGTGCTTCCAATGTTTGTCCAACTTTTGGATAACGTCTTGCATCTGGATAACCCAATTTCATCTTGATAGCATTAGCAAACTTTCCAGTCATGAATCCCTTATAGTAGGCCATCATTGCATCCAAAGCATCTGGTTGAGCCCATCCCTTTACATAGTGATGATAATCTTCCATTGTCAAAATACCCTTCTTGGCCAAATCCAAATAGGCAAATGCAAGGGCTCTGTAATTATCATTCTTGAAATAATTTTCTGGAATTGAAAATCCAAGTTGCATGAACAAGATATACCAACTCTTCTTCAATTGAGCATAAATGGTTTTGAGTGGCAATTGACCAATTTCTCTTTGCATTGAAACTGGATGAGGAACATTGAGAACAATTAACTTTTCAACAACTTCTGGATAAGTAGATGTCAAAACCCATGAAATAATTGCACCCCAATCGTGAGCAACAAGGACAGCCTTTCCTTTTCCATTCTTGTAATATCCTTCAATCAATCCTTTAATATCATGAACTAGTTCACCCATATCATAATTATTTAAATCTGTAATATCTGGCTTGTCACTAGTATTATAACCACGAAGATCAGGTGCCATCAATGCAAATCTCTTTTCTCCATACTTAAAGTTTCTCTTGGCAAAATCTTGCAATTGATAGGTCCAACACTGAGATTAAAATTCGTATGAAAATTCTTCAAGTTTCTTGAAACTTACAGTAGCAGCAGCTTGTGGGAAACCTATAACAATTTTAACATAGAATCATCACACAATATAATATTTAAACAATGATCCACAAATAATAAATTATTAAACCTACCATGAAGATAAATAATCAATGGATCCTTCTCTCCACTATAATTTTCATCAAAATTTTCCTCTCTTCCCATAGTAATTACATTCAAGGAAATTCCATTTGTTTTAATCAATCTCGATGGGAAATTATAATTCAACTTGGATGGCTTATCTTGATAAAAATCGGAAACTTTAGGAGGTGGCGATTTAGTAAGGGAATTTACTTGATAAAAGAGAATGAGAGCGGCGATCAGGGAAAGGAGTGTTCGGGTGATGAGTGAACACAAGGATGATTTTCCCTCTGCAAGATCTTCGACTGCCTTCTTTGTGTCTTTGGCCATTTTTTTTTGTTTTTGATGATTTTGTTCGATGAAAATTGTTCAGAGAGAAATTGATTACAAATTAAAGGCCGCGCATGTAGTACATAAAAAATCCCGATTGGGTGCGATCGCATGAAATATTCAATGTCCTACATTATGTACTGTTTTAGTTCGTGATAATTTTCTTGTAATTAATTTCTTGTCTTGAGCATTCATTTCAATCTCGATCATGTATCATGTATCTTTGAGCTCACTCTTTCTAATTTTTCCAGATATATAATGCTGAATAAAGCTTTTAAATAGTGAACTGGGTTCCTCACATTACCAATCAAATTTATTAATTATTATTTTTTATTTCCATCGTAAGGCGGCTTAGCACAGTGGCAGTGCATCAGTCTTGTAGGCAGAAATGCCGAGATAACTGAGGGTCGAGGGTTCAATTCCCTCAGTCGCCTTTTGCCAATGTAATCAAATTTTTTTCAACAGTTGAAAGATCAAAACAGGTTCCGATATAAGTTTTGTAAACAAATTGTGCACCCGTGATAAGAAAGGACTAATTCTATCTTCACATCTGAATAAATACCACTTCAATTGCATTCCATCACACTCCAATTCAAAACAAATAACAAAACTCTAATCTTAACTAAAACACAAGAAAATGGTCGTTGAAATTGTTTACTTTGCAGGTCCTGGAAGATCCGAACTTCTCAAGTTGATCGCCCACGTAGCCAATGTTGATTACAAGGTTGTTGGTATCACTAAAGATGAATGGCCAACTCACAAGCCACACACAAGATATGGTCAAATGCCATATTTAAAGGTAAATGACAAGTTGACCATTTATCAAACATATGCAATTGCCAGATATTTGGCACAACAAGGTGATTTGTATCCAAAGGACAATATTGAAGCCACACAAACTGAAGAATATGTTGCAGCCATTGACGAACTTTTCAATAAGTATGCCAGAGTTTTCTTCATTGCTCCAGAAGAAACCAGAGAACAAGAAAAGAAAGTTTTCCTTGAAGGACCAGTCAAGACAATCTTGGGTGCATTGGAAAAGATTTTGGAAGAGAATGGAGATGGACATCTCATCAAGGGAAAGTTCACTTGGGCTGACTTTGTTCTTTTGGACATGGTTTATGCACTCCAATTTAAGGAAGTTGATTTGAGTCAATTTACTCATATTATCAAATCTAAGGAGGTTTTGAAGGCTCATCCAAGATTCCAAGATTACGTTACTCAAGAACACAACTATAGAAAGTATTAAATAAAAAGTGTTTCAACAAAATTCAATATTGTAAACAAATTAAAAAAAATATTTAAACAATGCCTCACAAGATTGCGTTTTTTGGTTTAGGCTTGATGGGTCTTCCGATGGCAAAACATCTTCTTATCAACAACCACGAAGTGTATGTGTACAATAGGACGAGTACCAAGGCGATGGATCTTGTAAAGGAATTTCCTTCCTCTTGTCATGTAATTTCTTCGTCCGATGAAGATATTCAAAGAGTACTTGCTGATCAATCGATTGGAATTATTATTTCCATGTTATTTGATTATCAAAATATTGTGGATGTCGTGTTTCAAAATTTGGATAAATTGGGTGGATCACCATTGAGTGGAAAGGTGTTTATTCAGATGAGTACCATTTCTGTGGAACAATCGGCAAGATTAGATGAATTGACAGGTAGATGTGGTGGTGAATTTATTGAAGCACCCGTTTTGGGAACTAATACAGTTGCCATTGCTGGAAAGTTACAAGTTTTATTGGGATGTTCAAAGGAATTATTTGAAAGAGTGGAATCTTTGAATGTTTTACAAAATTTTGGAAGTCTTAAACATGTAGGAGAAAAATCAAAAGCTATCAAAATGAAACTTTCACTCAATTTCCTTGTTGCCTCCCTTACAGGTGTGTTGGCCAACTCTATTTCACTTGTCCAATCAAATGATCTCGATGTAAATATGTATGCAGATATTGTCAGAGATAGCGCCCTCTATTTTAAATATTTTGATATGAAACTTCCAAGGTTATTAAATCATGATTACTCGGATATGAACTTTTCAGTCAATGGTATTGTCAAGGATTTGGATTGTATTGAAAAGATGGCAGAAGATTCAAAAGTTAACACCAATCTTATTTCCACAATCAAAAATCTCTACGAACAAGCTGGTAATAGAGATGAACAAATCAAGGGTCAGGAAGATTTTGCCTCTGTCTTTGAAATAATGAAGAAGGAATGAGCCATCCAACTTGGATTAACACATTTGTAGTATTAACTTGTGAGATAATAACAGTTGGATTTAAATTGAATCGAGAACTTTATTTTCTGTATCCTGTTTCTTTTCCTTCAATTCTTCCTCTACCTTCTTGACCTTCTTTCGTATAAAGGTATAGTACACATACTGACACAGAATCAACCCATCCAACATTAAATTTCCAATACTAGTCGTGAGCCAAGGAAATTTGGACATGAGAAAAGAATGATCCACACTGAATAGAAAGATGGAGACAGTATAGAGAATATAACCACAGAACAAACTTCCAAAGAGAATGGGATTCATTCCCTCAGTACTAGATCTTCTAAAGTTTTTGACAATTTGTGAAATTCTTGAACCCAAATAGCAAACTGTAGAGATGAAACCAATCACATATCCAACAATCTTTTTTGCTTCAGTAGGTGGAAATTCTACAGCATTATGATCTTTGATTTCTTCTTCTTGAATATTTAAGAGTTTTCTTCCAATGCTATGTGAAAGTGATTGTGGAGATGGATTGTAAAATTGGAAACAGAAGAAAATTGATACAATTGTGATGGATAGAACTGAAACAATGATATGTGAGTTCATCCTGGTAGATCCTTCAGTAATTGGACCTTCCTCCTTTGTTATTGATTGATCCAAGTCATTCAATTCCTGAGATATAGACTTGTAAATAACTGGATTGAAATTACTCTCCTTCTTATCCATTTCTTGAGTGGTGTCAAACACTGCAGAACCAGTCAATTCTTCCACTGGTGTCATTATTGAAGAGCTGGTATTGAGTGAAGAAGAAACATTCTCTGAAATGGTTGGAATTGGAGTTTCTCCCTCATTCACATCCAATTTTTTCTGTTTTCTCTTTCTGTAAGCCTCTCTCGAATTGTAGAAAATGTATTGGCCAATTAGAAATATATCAATAATCACAAAATAGACAGCCAACACAATTTGAGTGAATAATTGACTGGAAAGAAGAGCTCCAATCAAACTAGCGCTATCAGCAACAGCCCACTGAGCAAGTAATAAGAGAGAAAGTCCATTTGCATTTCCCTTTATGAAATTCTGAATATAATTTGAGGAATCATACCAAAGTAGAAGAGTAAGAGAGCAAGACCCAGATAGAAGGAAGCCAATTCATTCGAAGAGTGAACACATTCTCCAAATGAAGTGTACATCCATTGGACATACTCATTTCCAAATGGGTCAACCTTGATACAATCACCATCATAGAGTGATGATGAATTAGCTGTTGTTGTGTTCGAGAATGTTGAGTTTATCAGCGAGTACATGAGCATTATTCAAAAGATTAGAGTTTCAATTTTTTGTTGTGTTAAAATTTAAATTATGGATTGGTGTCTGGACTTGGGATTAGGATTATCTAATGGTTTGAAATCGTTCCAAATGATGGGTGGACTGAATTTCAATAGTCAACCTCAATGGTCGCGCATTAATTGTGCTGGTGACTGTTAAAAGGAAGAATCTACCCCGCTAATTATTTCTTCCATATTTCGAATTTTGGAAGATAACGAAACCTTGGTGAAACACTGTATCAAACAAAATGTGGAACTCAAACCTTACTTGTGCAAATAGGGCACGTTTCCAAGATTAGGATGTATTGGTTTGGGAAGACGAACGATATTCAGTAGCGAATTCTTTAACAGGCACCTTTATAATTCGATATTTTGACAATTCGCAATATACGATTCTTGGAATGAAACAATGTCAAGATTCACTTCTTGATTCACAACATCCAAGTCCTTCCACAACGCTTTTCTACTTGTTTTTGTTTTGTTTGAGTAAGCCAGCATTCAGTTTAGTCTTCAAATTTTTGCCAGTTTCCATACTACTGTGCTTGATTCAATATATATTCAACCTCCATCAAGGTATTTTAAGGGAAAGTGGAAGTTTAAGTGTGGAGGATTGAGGGTAATATTGAGGAAGTTTGACAGTAATGTTTCTTCCTATCTCAATATCTTTGATGCATTTATGGCTATCAAAAAAATTGATTGCAGTGAGCATTCAACGTTTCTTAAAGAAATAAGTTTATACTAAACGCCAAAAATTGAAACAGAAATCCTATTATATTGTGATGATGGTTGACCAACCTGAAAAATTAATGCCTATTTGATGACTTCAAACACCACATCATTACTTGATGATGAAATCTGAAGAAAGTCTCCATTCACCAAATTCTCAACCATCAGAAGAATACTAGAAAGAGGATTCAAGCTCAAAACCATTGCTTCTTCAAACACCAATCTGTTTAAAAACACAACATTTTAATACTTTGTTCTTACATCTAAAAGTTAGTCTTACATCCAATTTATCAAACACATCCAAATAATATGGTAATTTTTATGGTCATTCAATTTTTCCCTGCACAAAGTGATCTCCACTTTACAAAATACACTTAAGGAGAATAAAATCTTTCACTGCAATTTTCCTACAAGAATCTTTGTGTGTGCGAAATGAAAAAACATCCTCTGCAGCGATGCTTACTGTCCTTCCACATCAAAAAAAAAAGCCTAAAAACCTCCTCGAGCCTTTCAATAGCGTTGAAACTCTCTTGTTGTATTATATAATATTATTTGATTAATAGAAATTCTTTGAAAAACTAAAAATGTTGAGCATGAACGAAACTGCCGGAAATACCTGTGGAAGAGATGTATATATTGTCGATTGTATTAGAACACCAATCGGATTGGGTAGAAATACAGGATCTTTGCACGATATACATCCAGTCTCCTTGTTATCCTATGTTTTGGATAGTGTTACCTCTAGATGTAATGTAAACAAGGCTGAAGTTGAAGGTATGTTTGTTTTATATTGTTCTTTCAATTCGAATGAACTCTTTTCATCATCTTTGATATATACGGACTATTAATTCTCATTCCATTTCTCTCCTTTTGTTGTTATTATTAATAATTGCTAATGATGATGATGAAATATTGATATTATTATGAAATTATTATAATGTGTGGTGATGATGATTAATTTCGATCGTATTTAGATGTTATTTGTGGTATTGTTACACCTGTCAAGGAACAAGGTGCCAATCTTCCACGTTTGGCTCTCTTGAAGGCTGGATATCCAGTTCATGTCCCTGGAGTTCAATTGAATCGTATGTGTGGTTCTTCCCAACAAGCTGTTCATTTCGGAGCTCAAGCTATTGCCTCTGGAGATGTTGATATGATTGTTGCTTGTGGTGTTGAAATGATGTCTGTTGTTCCTATGGGAAGTGATTGTGATCCAGAATTATTCCAAATTTCTGCCACTCCAAAGGAATTGAAGTTTGGTAAATTTCCATATAAATTGTTGCATCAAGGTGTTAGTGCTGAATTGATTGCTGAACATTACAAGATTTCAAAGAAGGAAATTGATGAATTCTCTGTTGAATCACATCGTAAAGCATACGAATCTTCAAAGAAGGGTATTTATAATTCACAAATTTTGCCAATTAAGGTTAAGAAGGGAGAAACTGAAACTTGGTTCAAGCATGACGAAGGTATTCGTTATCCAGTTGATACTGAAAAACTCTCCAAATTGAAGCCAGTCTTTAAACGTGATGGTGTTATCAGTGCTGCTAATGCTTCTCAAATTTCTGATGGTGCTGCTGCTGTCTTGTTGTGTTCTGGTGAAAAGGTTAAACAATTGGGACTCAAGCCAAGAGCTCGTGTTGTCACTAGAATTTCAATTGGTTGTGATCCAGTCATGATGTTGGATGGTGTCATTCCAGCAACTAGAAAGGCTTTGGAAAAGTCTGGATTGTCAATTGATGATATTGATGTTTTTGAAATTAATGAAGCATTTGCCAGTGTTGTTTTGGCCTGGAAGAAGACTTTCAATGTTCCAGATAGCAAATTGAATCCAAATGGTGGTGCTATTGCTATGGGTCACCCTCTTGGTGCTACTGGTGCTATTTTGATGACTAAATTGGTCAATGAATTGGAAAGAACTAATAAGCGTTATGGTTTGCAAAGTATGTGTATTGGTCACGGTGCTGCTGTTGCCACTATCATTGAAAACTGCAACTGGAAGAGAGAAAAATTGTAAATTATCAATAACTAGGTCTATAAATTTTGCTTTATTTATTTAACTTGAATTAAAAATGAATTGTAAATAAAAATGATTTCATTTTTATAATAAATTAATAAATTATTCGTCCATCCTTTTATTTACAAATTAAAATTCTATTATTGTTTAAACAACGCTATAAATTAATAATCCAAACAAAATACCAACAATAGTGTCCAAAGCAGCATGTTGTTTTGTACAGACACAACTAATGGCAATTAACAAAGGATTTAGCAATGTAATTGGTCCAAGAACGTTCCACTGAGTCATTGCCAAATAAGTAGCAATTGAGCAATGTCCAGAAGGAATGGCATTAGCATGCAAATCAACTCCATACATTTTCTTATAGAATGAATAAGTATAAGAATCAATCTTTCCATACTTGGTTTGATATTCATCAATTGCATGTCTATAGTTATCTGGAATTGTTGATGGGAATATAAGGAAAACCAAACATTGCATCACACAAACGACCAACATTCCAAAGAAAATTCTAATAATTGTTTCCAAATTAGGAGAGGTTGGAATTAGACACGACATGATAAACAAATCTCCAAATGTGTACAAATAAATACTGTGTGGAATGAATGGTATTAAATCATCAATAAAACTATGAGCAATAATATAGTCCTTCTTTGATTGATAATTCGAAATGACAATTCTTTGTGTCTGTTGTCCCATTCACAAATCAAAACAGTTATCAAGTGTTATCCATTTGTTTTTTGACAATCAAGTAACACCTACCTTGAAATACAATTCAAATCCACCAACCAATGTGAAAATACCCACAAATGTCAAAGCAAAATACATTTCCATGCTGAAATTATTAAACTGCAAATAAGTTCCGACCAAGTATTGTGAAATTGAAATAACCACAACCATTACAAATAGTGTAATTAAATCCTTCACACCATCGTGATGATTGGGTGTTGATGTTGACTTTTCCTTGCTGTTGATAGTACTACTGTTGCTGCTGGAAACAGATGATGCAGAGATCACGGCTACATCATTATGATTATCCTTGGCCATTTTTTTCCGTTCGAAAGTTACTCCTGAATGATGCATTCTCCACAAGCTCCTTTCCAAATTGGTTAAATTACATTTATTTATTACAATTAATATCAATTGTAATAATCATGAGCTGATATTGAAATATCAGAGTAAATATTATTCCTACTCGCATTGAATAATCTTGAAAAGAATAAAGTGGTTCTGCTCTTTTGTCTTGAACCATGTTCCAACAATAAATACTGAATGAGTGCCTTGAGAAGGTCCTTACTATACTCTGTATCTGCCTCACTGAAACCATAAAAGTGAGGAAACATCACCTTATACTGATTGTGGATGAGTACAGAGCTTCGAACTTGATCAGTATCTCCTGTTGAATAGGCCAAAGTGGTCCAACTCTTTTCATAATCTACAACTTTAGAATTTGTTTCTCCACAAATATAACTTCCATCAAGATTAATCTTATGAAATGTGCTGAATAGGTGAGAATCCACAGGCGAAATGACGTCCTTTCCGGTATGATCTTTTGAAATTAATTTTTCAGAATTTTCATAGAATAATTTTGTTTCGGCATTGTACTTTTGCAAAAATCTATTCAAGTGAATGCTATTCAATTGTTTTACATGTAAAACATCCAAGGCAAATGAATTAGCATTTGCCCAATCTACATATGAATTATTGACATATCCTAACTGATAAGGAGCCGAAAAGTTTTCAATTCCTCTCAGAAAAATCAAAGACAAATCACCCTGATGTACCTTCCTATTTATCCAAGGCTCCAATTCTTGATTAATTGTACTATTCGGACAAAAACATAAAACATCACTACTATTAATATTATCTCTCATCACATCTAGAGAGGCTGATTCCAATCCCAACTCTCTCACCTCATTGAAAATTTCTGAATAGGCCGATCCTCTAAATCTTTGCAGAGCAACCCGATGAAAATCATCACCTAAACTTGAAGTAATCACTAGCAGGTTGTATAATTTCTGCATTTTTTTTTTAATGTTGATGTTCCATGATCAACTTTCGGAACGCAGTTGTGCTTTTCATTTTTAAAAATAGGTTCAAATTGCATTAAGCCAAATTAAAATTATGTTTATTGGTAGAAAAGATTGGAAATGGCTCAACACTGTTTTATAATAATGGAAAAAATGTTGGAGAGTTGAAAAAAGATATACCCTGTGGGACTCGAACCCACAACCCCCGGCTCCGTAGGCCGATGCTCTTCCAATTGAGCCAAGGGTACTTATATTAATGGGAGTTGTTTGCCATATCTTGAGATAAAAAATTTCAATATTTAACAAAATAAAAAAGCTTGGACACATTTAACAAAATATTTAACAATTATTTAATCTCTTTATCAATTGAACCGTTCCACTCATGAAAATATCTCGAACATTAATTCCCAAATAGCTCGATATTTCAAAGAATTGAGCATCATCATAGTCGTTGGCCAATTTCAAGCCGTCTTGTGTTGTAACTTTCCAAATGCTCTTTGGTGAATCGCATTGAAGTGCTGCAATTAGGAGAATTGGATTAGTTTTGATGGTTTTGATATAATCAATGTAATCTCTGAATTTTATCAGAAATATATTTCAGATGAAATTCAAATAAGAAATGAATTACTCACCTTGCCATTTTGAAACTATTCAAATTCTTGACTGAATAGCAAATAATGAAAATATCTGACTTTCCAATGAATGACTTGTTGATTTTCTCCTCCTCCAAGTTTCTACTTGATGAATCCTTCAAATCAATAACATAATTTCCCTCCACTTTTCGATAACTCTCATTAATGCTCGTATCGTAGGCAGTAGCATCGAACTGACCGAACATGTAAGTGGATATTAAACTGGTCTTTCCTGGGTGATCTCCTCCACAAATCCAAACTCCAATATGAGATGAAATACTCTCCCTATCTCCACTTGCAATGATTGAGGTCACATCCTCCTTCTGTTGCGTCTGTGAAGATGCTTCCTTTGAAGTGGCCTGTGAAAACGCCAATTGCAACTCTGATCCATCATGATAGGAGAGTTTTGTAAACTGAAATGGAGAATCAGCAAGATTACTCTCACTTGGATTTCTTTTTAGAACAACAGCCAAAGATCTTCTTCTCTGGTTGGTATTGTTTGTGTGTTCTTTCTTGTACTTTTCGAGTTGAGTGAATAAATTGCACAAATCCGTGAGAGAAGTAATTTTGAAATCTTGAGCAATCTTGAAGAATTTGTAACTATTCGAATCAGTCACTCGCCTTGCCATCAATGAAGTCAATTGCTTTGAAAATTCCTTATCACCCAACTTGGAGGATATTTTCAGCAAGTCCTGTAAATTTTTATCGTCCAACAATTCCAATCCAATCCAAAAAGAAACCAAGTTTAGGATAATTTTCGAATTTTTCACATCCTTCACCTCCCACTTGTTCTCCTGAATATTAAACAGGGAATCCAGCTTTAAATCCCTACATCTCTCCGAAATGAAAACCTTTGGAAGAGAAAGCAATGAATTTCCGCTCAAATAAATTTCAATAAAGTCCATCTCTGTTGAAAGTGAGCTGATTGAAAACGGTTTGAACAATTGGATAATTGTTGGCTGATCCAACAAGCTCACCATATCACTCCTCCAATTCTCAAACATTAACCGATAGGAATCTTTCCACTCTGCTCCAATTCCATGTTGTCCCAAACTTTTCAATAATCCAAAATATTGCAACAAATCCTTTCCAAACTCATTCTTTGAATCCAATACACCAATCATTCTCTGTACGAACAACTCACAACATGTGAAGAGTGGAATCGTTCCAATATGATGATCATCAAACAATTCCTGAATGTGTCTCGATTCTGTGCCAGCAACCCAACTCAATACCAACAAGGGACATGAAATATACATTATAAACAACTCGAATATTATAGAAAACATGGAGCTCATACTAGAAACCAATTTGGATTCGTTCAAATTTTTAAATTCCATGTTTGGAAAAGTCAATTTGAAATTACCATCAAATAATTTCTGAATTTCCAAATTTGATTTGATGAATTCTCGTAATCTCATAGCACCAATCCACAATGGCACAGTTTTCAATATGGTAACGTTTGTTTCTTTATCATTTATAGTCCATTTCAAATTCCATTCCAATAACAAGGTCTTTTCATAAATATTCGAAAGTAGTGGAATGTTCTTCATCTCTGAATGACTTGGTTTCCTTTCATGATCATTATTCGAAACATTTTCTAAACATTTTTTAAATTGGTTTCTCGTAAATTGTATTGGAATGAAGAATTCATCAATTGCGGCCAATCCACCATTCACCCGATTTTGTTTCGAATAATTATTCAAAACATACAATTCATTCGCATAAACCAACATCATCCTATTCGCACTCGTCTGTTTCAACAAATTATCCAAGGCCCAAGTACTTTCGAATAATTCATCCGAAAATGTTGGAAACAACAAGGAGAAACCAAAATGATTCTGAATAAACTTTTTCAATAACATTCTACATTGTTGATCGTTTAATTTATAATGAAATTGTTGGAGTGTTGAATTTTGTCCAAGAATTGATTGTGAAACTGTGTAGATTGGTTCCAAGTGATCGGGATATGAAGAAGAAACTCGTGAAATGGGTTTTAGTTTTTGACCCATTTTTTGTTGTATTGTTTGGAAGAGATTTGATTTGTCAAATTTGTTTTTGGAAATGTTTTTTGCTGCAGTGATGTTTGGCAGGTGGATGTGTGACATTTTGGAACGATAAGGAAAGGTGAATTGTTACAATGTGAGTAGATGATTATTATGACAGTCATTGTAATAGGGTATCTTTCAACACTTTTCATTTTGATAATTTAAACTGAAAATTCAAATCAGAAACTAAATTAAACTAATCTTATTGGAAATTACAATTTAATTCAATAATGGATGATTCAAAACATTCTCCTCTTCCAAATCCCACGACAATTCTACAGGATTTGTTTCAGATAAATAAGTTGATTTAAATTCGTCAAAAGTTTCCAATAATCCTTCCGAAAATTTTGGTCTTTTAAATCCAAATTCTCGCTGTTCTCGAATAGACCGAAGAAATGCTTGGTGGGTAAGTTTGTTCTTCTTGGAAACAATTTTCTTCTTGATGAAATCTGAATCCAAAGTTTTGATATCGACAAAGAAGAGAAGGGTTAGTTTCGTATAGGTTTCTTGACCATTTTGACTGATATTTGGTGAACAGCTTAAAGTTGATGAGCTAGCTGTAGATACTGATGAAGAAAGTGATGATGCATTGGAATTCTTCCTATCAAGTTGTGAGCTCCCAGTTGACTGTTTGTCATTTGACTTTTTAACTGACACAATCTTTTCATTTGGAGAACAATCACAAAAAAATCCACTAGTTAACATTTGTGCCCTAACATGACTCTTCTTCTCTGGCATCAACACTGTCTCAGTTGACTTTTTAGCAATCACCAAACAATCCCTCTTCCTATCAAAAACACAAGTTACAGCCAAAACCACATCTCTAGGTTTCAAAATCCACGACAATTCCCTCATATTCACATATAAATGAACGAGTGAATGTGCATACTTGTTACTCTTTGAAATTGGAATGTAATCAATTTGATTCATGCCATCAATGCCCATAATTTCCTTACGGAGTGGAGTGTGTGAAAAAACTGAAAATGATTGCTCTTTGGTGGCTGGTAGGATGAAAACTTGTTTGAAGAGTTTACCGGTGGATTGATTGGATTTTTCATTGAATTGGAATTCCTTTTTGGAGATGTAGCAAGCTCGAGAGTCATCTTTAGTTTCGAATAGGGATTAGAATATTTTGGGAAAAGAAACTTACCCACTTTGATTTCATCCCAAACATCAGTTTCCTTACTAAAAGCCATAAATGATAAGAAGGTAATATCTCTATCTGTCACTAATCCATCAAATTTTGGAATATATTCCATATACTTGGTTGATTTCTTGACAGCAATTAATGAAATAAATTCCCAATCCTTATCTTTTAAAAACTTTTTAAATTGTTCACTCATTGTAAATCTTGGATAATTGTCACTTTTCAAATTACAAAAAACACTCAATTGAACTTGATCAAAAACATTGTCATTCACTAGTAAATGTTTCTCATCTAATAATTGAGAAACATCTGAAAAGCTATGAATGATATCTTGTCGTTGCTGACTTGAAATGTTAATTTCTTGTCGACTATTCGGTAGAATAAACCTTTCGAATAATGTGATGGCCTTCTTGGCTTTGTTTTCTTCGAATTTTAATCTCTTGAATTCTTCAGTTTCTTGAAAGAAGAGAAAGGGATCTTCATTATGTTCCTTCTTGAGAAATAATCGAAATTCTTCTTTAGCTTCGGGAACATCAAAGATTGCTTCGAAGGGAAAGTCATAGAGACTTGTTAACTGTTCGAAACTGAGCGATTGCTGTTGTGATTTCATGACAATTTTTTCGTGTTGAAAGCGGATCCACCATCGAATGTCGTGCACTGTGTCTTTTCGAAAGTCGGATTCTATTAATTTGTTATTGGAATACTATTTGCAAATTTTGAGTGAAATTTGATAGACTTTCTACAGTTAGTTTGCCAAATTATTGAACAAGAACACTATTCAATGTCTACTATTGGCTTAAACACATTGATATTGAAATAGTTTATTGTAAATCCTTTTCAATCATCTTTCTGGCAATACCGTGGTAGAATCCCTTGTATTGTTGGAAAGTACTTCTGGCCAATTCAGCATCAAATTTGAAGAGCTCACGATAGAGTGGTCTGACATATTTCATTCTACCTTGCATTGTAATGAATGCAACAACTTGAGGCTTGACTGGTTCGTATTTGTGTTTGATAGCAAGCATTTGCCAACCAAATCTAATTTCACTGTTAGTGTATTTAGAGTATTCATAGGTTTCATCCAATTTTTGAACATTCAATGGCTTGTCATTACTCAAGAGAATATCGAGGAAGTATGTGAGTTGAGTTGATGACCATCCTTCAATATCACTCTTAGCGAATGTTCCTTCAGCACCACTTGTCCACTTTTCACACAAAGCATTAGCAGCAACGTTCAAAGTATTTTCAAAGTTATTCTTGACAATCAAATCACCTTCAACATTGAACCAAGAATCCCAATCAATTTCCTTAGTCTTTTCAACATCAGCGAAATATTCCAAGAAGCACTTCTTCATTTCGGCACTGTTAACAGTCTTTTGACAAAAGACAGTAAAGTAATGATACAAGAACTTTTCAAATCTTGGAATGGATCCAACAATTTGATCAGCCAAATAATATAAAAAGTTGAATCCCTTTTCATATGGAACTGAAGAGAAGGCATCATCAGGATCACACTTTTCCAAAAGTGGAATCATCTTGGTATATTGCAATTCATTAATTTCCTTATAATGATTGATTGATGAAACCAAATGACTGTAACCCATTTGAGCATGGAATTTGGCATATTCTTCACCAGATAATCTAGCAAGAATTCTTCTTTCAATAAATACAGTAAAACCTTCATTTAACCAAAAATCTTCCCAAGTGGAATTGGTAATCAAATTACCAGACCAGGAGTGAGCAATTTCGTGAGCAACAACATTACTAAGGATCATTAGATTATTAATGGAAAGTATAAAGAATTACTTACGCTAAACTTCTGTCTCCAGCAAGCAATGTTGGAGTGAGGAAAGTGAGATTACTATTTTCCATACCACCGAATGGATAAGAACTTGGCAAGAGGACAATATCGTATCTACCCCAAGCATAAGGTGGCAAGAATTCTTCAGCAGCCTTAATGAAAGCTTCTGTTTCAGAGAATTCATAAGCAGCAGCTTCCAAAACTTCAGCTTCACAATAGAGAGTACTTCTTGGTCCAATCTCCTTACTTTCTAAAGCACCAACAACCAAAGCAATCAAATAGGATGGAATTGTGACATTTTGTTTAAAGTGATAAATGTTAATATGAGTGGAGACATCTTCCCATTGTTTAATGGCAGACATGGCAGCTACGAGTGGCTTTGGTGTTCTAATGGTTGATGAGTATGTAATCTTGTTGGATGGAGTATCTTGACATGGAAGGAGAGAACGAGCATGAATAGCCTATCATGATGAAAATAATTATTGTAATTATCCGATTAATGTTAATATTATTTTCCAGTAATTATTAATTTAATACATTTCCAATAATAATAATATAATAGTTGATGATTGTGTGATTTTCATTGAATTACATGGATGGTTAGATTTGATAGAAATTAAAAAACCTACTTGACATTGAGTAAACAAGTATGGATGAACCTTTCCGAGAGTTTGTTCTGGTTCCAACCATTGAATAGCTTCACTCTCATGAGTAGTTTCATAGAAAATTCTAACCACGAAAAAGTTTCCAGCCTCCAAATCAACAGCTTCATGAGTAAGACTCATAGAAAGAGGTTCACCATAAACTGATGGATAACCATTTTGTGCTACTTCACTCTTGGAGAAGACTCGGAAAGCAAGTTCATGTTCTTGATGTTGTTGTTCATTAATATTATCCTCAGAGTGTTTATGATGCTTCTTGTAGAGGAATTTAGTTTGTTTAATAACCAAATTACGAGCATCAACAACAACATGACTCGGACGATCAATCAAAGCCTCAAAAGTAACATCAACATAACCAACAAGAATTTTGTTTTTAAAATCAGTGGTGAGATCCATGTAATAGTGATGAGCCACCACTTGATGATTATTGGCAAAACTTTGCTTATCGAGTGGAGAAATGATTGGGAAGATGTTATGTGCTGATGAAGATGTTGATTCACTCATTTTATTTGTTGTTTGTATATAATATTTGTATTAATAAGTTGATCATCTGATTTGATCATCGAATAATTGGTTGGATTTAGAGGTGAAGGTAATAATGGCTCCATTGACTGTATTCTGAATACACATTTATCAAATTTTCTTTTAAATGACTCCAATAAGCCACATTATTCGGAGATGGATTTAAATATCCAATTAATTATCGGAAGACAATTTCATCAATTCATCAATTATACACTATTGAAAAGTTTGGTGAAAACATCCCAATGATAAAGAGAAATCATTTTTTTTGCTTATTGTAATATTGCACAATTTCATCATCTACAATTAATATAAAGTTGATATTGTTTGTTATTTTGATGCAAAGCAATTTCGTCTAGAAGCAAATATCTAAAATCGATCCACCTCAATATGTAGGAGCAGCATGTGAACAACTCGTTAGGTACGTTGGAAAGGTTTCGAATCCACAATCAGAAAGAGGTCGTGAAAAGCGCTGAAAGATTTTTACAATAACAATTTCGATCCTTCAGTACCCGTCAACCAGTTTCACATCATACTTTTTGTAAGCTTCAAGTTGACCATCTGTTGATTGATGACTTTCAACTTGACGTTCCCATAACGCAACACGTCACTCAAAAATCCAATAAAACCATCAAACATTAAAAAACATCATTTCACACAAATCAAAAAAAACTCAAAATTCAAAATGTCCTTCTGTGAAGACGTTCAAGCCCTCGTTGTTGACAACGGTTCTGGTATGTGTAAAGCTGGTTTTGCTGGTGATGATGCTCCAAGAGCTGTCTTCCCTTCAATTATTGGTAGACCAAAGCAAAAGTCCATCATGGTTGGTATGGGTAACAAGGATGCCTATGTTGGTGATGAAGCTCAATCTAAGAGAGGTATCTTGACTTTGAAGTATCCAATTGAACACGGTATTGTTACCAATTGGGACGATATGGAAAAGATCTGGCATCACACTTTCTACAATGAATTGAGAGTTGCTCCAGAAGAACACCCAGTCTTGTTGACTGAAGCTCCTTTGAATCCAAAGGCTAACAGAGAAAAGATGACTCAAATTATGTTTGAAACTTTCTCAGTTCCAGCTATGTATGTTGCTATTCAAGCTGTCTTGTCCTTGTATGCTTCTGGTAGAACTACTGGTATCGTTTTGGACTCTGGTGATGGTGTCTCCCACACTGTTCCAATTTATGAAGGTTATGCTTTGCCACACGCCATCTTGAGATTGGATTTGGCTGGTCGTGATTTGACTGATTACTTGATGAAGATTTTGATGGAAAGAGGTTACTCATTCAACACAACTGCTGAAAGAGAAATCGTCAGAGATATCAAGGAAAAGCTCTGTTATATTGCTTTGGACTTTGAAGCTGAAATGAAGGTTGCTGCTGAATCATCATCTGTTGAAAAGTCATACGAATTGCCAGACGGTAATGTTATTACTGTTGGTAACGAAAGATTCAGATGTCCAGAAGTTTTGTTCCAACCAAACTTCATTGGTATGGAAGCTGCTGGTGTTCATGAAACTACTTTCAACTCTATTGGTAAATGTGATATTGATATCAGAAAGGACTTGTACGGTAACGTTGTCTTGTCTGGTGGTACTACTATGTTCGAAGGTATTGCTGAAAGAATGACCAAGGAATTGACTGCTATGGCTCCAGCCTCTATGAAGATTAAGGTTGTTGCTCCACCAGAAAGAAAGTACTCTGTCTGGATTGGTGGTTCCATCTTGGCTTCATTGTCCACTTTCCAACAAATGTGGATCACAAAGGAAGAATATGAGGATGCCGGCCCAGGTATTGTCCACAGAAAGTGTTTCTAAATCTATCAGATTTGAACAAAATAAAAGTTGTAAAACAATTAAATTATTTATTAAAACAAATTGGCTTTCTTTTATTTTCTATTCAGCCTGAGAATATATGGCAATTAAATTATTTATTAAAACAAATTGTCTTGATTTTTTTCGATTTCTATTACGACAATAGTTTTTTGTCAATACAGTACTTGCTTTTTGGTGTTAACAGTAAAATGATAAACAAAGAAAGAAAAGCAGAAAAGAACCTTTTCAGTGTTATTCAAGTTGTGGAATATTACAATGTGGACCTCTATTATTTTAAAAGTTGGAGTGATTGTTAAGCCCAAAAAACTTTGATAACTTTTTCTAAACCTTATTGGAAATGGAACTCAGTTCTAAAATTAAATTAGTCAATTAGGTCAGTATTTTTCAAGCATTGATGGGGTATTTCAGGTGTTGTAGTGGTCTGCATGTGTTGAAGGGGTCTAACACGGTGGAGGTTCAATACCTTCCCTGATAATTACCCTTTTGCTTAGCTCATAACCAAAGTCTTAATAAATTTTTGAATTCATTCAATGACTATTTAAATTTCTTACTTTGTGTCCATTTGCCAACTAAAAATAAAGTAGGAATTTAATTGTTGTTTTTTAAATTATTGCACAATAAATTTCTGTTGTAATATTAAAGATATTGATGATTTGGTCCAGGGAAACATAATTTCCTAATTGGGAGTGCCATCGCACAGCAATAAATTAAATTGTTTAATGATGTACACAAACTTTGCATTAACATTACATGATGAACTACATTTTCAAACTATTTACTATCCGGAAACGAGGATTATTCAATTAACTATTACTCATAACATCTATCATAATATTCATTGACAGAAGAGTGTGCAATACAGGGCACGAATTTTTCCTTGCTCATATCATAATATTCCTTAATGGAATTGTAATCTGCATCTGGATAATTCCTACAAATATTGGCATAGAGAACCAATTGATGAATCAGTGAATCCTTCTCAATAAATTGTTGCTTGATGAAAGAGTGAACTGTCCTTTCAGTCCAATATTTAACAATGACATAATCATCGGCTCTTCTTCTATTATTAATAATTTCCACATACAATAATTCAGAGAATATTCCATAATTGTCAAGATTTTCCATTGAAACAGATCCCTGAATTGAAAGTCTCAATAATTTGGGAAATCTCTTTCTTGTAATTGCTGAGAGGATATTATTCTCTACATCGGCAGTATCAATACCCAAATATTTGTTATTTTGCGTATTGGGAAATTTGATAGTTAAATCTCGAACGTTTGGAAACTCATCCTGACCTTCTAAAAAGCTTTCGTATTCCTCTGTATTGTCATACGGATCTGCAAAAGAAAAGCATAAATATTGAGCATGTTTTGGTACTGTAAGGTGCAGATAATTTGAATTGAAATTAATCGAAATGGCCACAAAACAAGGATGAATTTCTTCAAAAACTGTTAAATCCTCTGCTGAGTATCCAATCTCCAAATCAATCAATAAACCAAGAGAATTAGTATCTGTGAAATTATCAGTAAATAATCCTTCTGAAATTAAACAACATCTTTCCAAAGTGCTGTAATAGTAATGGTTTTCACCTTTGTATCTCTCGCTATCAAAATATGAAACCATATCAAGAGACAATATCAATGCCTTATGCAGAAATAAATCATATGGATCCAATTGAGTCAATTCTTTGATTTTTTCGAACTTTGATTTGGAAATCATTAATTTCTGAGCTCGTTCAATTGTTCACTTCCTCATTTGAGAAATCATTTGGAACTTCATTTAAATCTAAATCTGTATCATAATAATAATTATTACTACACATGTTTGGATCGATAATATCCTTGTACTCTCTATTCGCATTCATCTCAACTGCCTCTATTAATTTCTGCATTTTTACAATGGAAATGTTTCCACATCCAATCCTTCCCAAATTTTAGGACAAGTTAAATTCTTGAATTTCATAATTTCATCATTTGTTTGAAAATTAATTTCATGAATCGGACCAATCAAATATTCAAAAATACAATGTTGCCAAATATCTAGTGGAAGGGAGAAGATGCATTGTTTGCTATTTTTTTTACTTTTGAAAAAACTTTAATGAATTTCCAAATTTTGTAAAAGTCCGGAATTTGATCCATCAACTCTTAACAATTTATTGCAGCGAATTGCACTTTTGGAACATAAAATTAAGCTGCCATTGGTGCAACCAGAATCATCAGAAAATAACTCTGAGTTTTTTGAAGAGTTGATTATTGTGGAGTATTGACGTGAGAATGCGCCCCAACATGGCTAGATAATGTTCTGCTTCCACCAATCCCATCAATTACTCTGACACCACTACAAGAAAGAAACCTCACTAAGGAATCCTTTGTACAAGAATTTTTTACAGAATTTCTTCCAAAACGCACCATGGATATATTGCTGTAGATACTCACTTAAGGGAAACACTAAAGAAAGCCTGATTTTAATCTGATACACAGTAATTTTAAGAATAATAATTTGAAAAAAGATTTTATTAACCTTGCTTTGGGATATATTGAGGTAACAAAGCCCTCTATAAATTTTGATAGTGAAGCAAAGGGTCAAATCTTTAGAGAGTAATAAGAAGAGACACTGTATGGGGTGGTAACATCATACGAAAATGCAATGGAATTAGTGAATACTATTACCAAAAAAAACCAAAACACTTCATTACCATTTGAAACAAAAGAGAATCAAGAAATAATGAATTATGGTAGAGGATGGTCTTAATGTACCAATAGTCGTCACTGTTTTATTTAATTCTAAAATTGGAAAACTGAAATAAAGATTATAAAAGTAAAAAGCCAACCAGATACAACTGAAAGAGCTTCTGAAACTCTTTCACTATTTTTTGGTGTAGGAACATTCATTGACTGGGCTGGTTTTAATGAGAGACCTGGGGTTGGGTTGCTTGATATTCCAGGAGTTGGTTTGGTTGATATTCCAGGAGTTGGTTTGCTTGATATTCCAGGAGTTGGGTTCATTGAAGTATCAGGCTGAGTTGGTTTCATTGAAGTATCAGGTTGAGTGGATTTATAGGGAGATGGTTGTTGACCTGGTGTTATTTTATGTATAACATATAAATCTGTGACATAAATATTACCCTTTGAATCTAATGTAATGCCACGTGGAGATTCCAATCCAGTTACAATAGTTGAAAGCACTCCTTTCTTGTCAATTTTAAGTATTGCAAAAATGCTCGTATCAGCAATATACATTTCACCATCGGAACCTAATGCTATACCAATGGGCATACGAAAACTATTTCCAACTCCACTAATAATACCATCTAAACCAATTTTAAGAACTCTACCGTGTAAAGAGTCTGAAAAGATTACCTCATTGTTAGAGTTAATGACAATTTTTGAAGGTGCATTCAGTACAGTTTTAGTTGCCAAACTACCAACGCTGGTTGTTCCCCCACT